>NC_053454.1:69272479-69420901 GCF_015227805.2 Hirundo rustica | reverse complement strand
CCTAGGCTAAAAATATTGTTTTAAATTTCCCCTTATAAAAACTTACTGGATATTATATATTAACTTTTCAAGATGCAGTTTAGCATCTTCCAGAGCCAACTGGAATGTCTTAAGAGCCCACTTGCTAATTGCAGCAGGCATTTGGTTGCACAGAGAAGTCTTCTGCCCCCTTAAATTACCCATCTTTTCTTATGTATTTATAATATACCTACAACTATGGCACCTAATCACCATCTCTAGGACCTCCCCCAATCAGAAGTTTACTTCAATACTTTAGGCACTCTGATTTTCTGAGGATATGCTGATTTAAAAAATATACACTATTAAAACGTATACATGCATACTAGCAGCAACACACATGCTTTCATTATTACAAATGAAACTACATATACAACAAAAATATCATGAGCACAAAATTCTCATAATTGTAACAGGAATCTTAAACGTATTTCACTCATCCCTACTTTGTTACATTATGGATTGTAAATTCAGCTCCCCCACCTTTTTTTTTTCTTAAGTGTTCACGTTTTAACTGATAATGGTTGGTTATAGTACATACTTCAAAGCAGATAGAAATAGGAATAAATTAATTTTCTCACTTTTGCACAGTTATTAATTTTTGTAGGTTATGCATTTGTTAAACACCAAACAAGTTCAAGCTAACAATTATGATCATTAAACAGATGTGACTATGTGACATTGTCAAAGAGACTGTTGACAATAGGAAAGCAAAGTGGAAGACATTGCAACTGTAGACATACAGGAACAGAGGACAGACTCCAAAGCCCTCTTTTCTGAAGCAATAGGACTGCTAGAAATAAATCCTAGAGTAGGTCTTTTACCTCAGTGCATCATTTGGTTTTTGTTCATCACAGCTGCAAATATATAAAACACATTTACAAATAAAAAAATCAAAGTATCAGTTTCCTAAGAAAATAATCAACGTGTTACTGTTGTATTTACCCAGGTGGAAAAAAAAAAAAAAAAAAAAAAAATCCCACACCAGCTTTCTTTCCTGAGCTCTCCTTTTTACCCTATTGACACTGTGTTTGGATTGATGATGCTATTTCCTTCCTAACTACAAGGATTACAGTCCAGTACGCATGGAGGGGGCTCTGCCCACAGGACTGCAGTGCAGTAAGTTAGAAATCCCTGCTTCAGCTAGACTAAATTTTGTGTCTCATGGGAAAGAATATTAGTAAATATTCCATATGTGGCACCTGTTAAACCCACCCCACAGTGAGAGGAATGCAGTGATTTATTTCTTCATTCTCTGTTCCTTTAATGAGAAATATCAGATTCAAAAAAACTACCACTATGGACTTAAATTTAATCAGAAGGATAAGGATGGAAACATGGAACTTTTCTCCCACATTCTTCAGTCATTTTACCACTTATAAAATAAGGTCACATCTTTTGCTATATCCTGTTATTTTTTCTTGGAGGTTAGCTAACTTGATGCCACAAAAGGCAACATCATATGAAAAGAAATGTCTCCACCTCAGAAAAAGAAAAGTTTTCTGTCTAGAACTCAAACTCCTCTATTTATTGTAAGACCCCAAACAGACTTTGTTGATGACCTTGGTCTTGCTTGGCAACACTTTTAAGAAGATAAAGGTTACATTTACACTACAAAAAAACATTCTCTAGCATCAGACCATCTGATATAGCACACTTGCATCTACATTTCCTTCAGGTTCAATTTCATCAATAAAGGATTAACTCTGTCCAGAGTGTACTGCAGCCCACACAGTTCAGTGTTTGGCTTTAGTCCCTTTGGCCCCTTGTATTGTTTTGTTACCCATCCCAAAAAAGGGGGTTGTTTTTGCTGTTCAAAACATACAAAATAACAATCCTGGCACAATCTGCCAGGAATGTGTTTTTCAAACACAATGCTGAGTCTGCATTATGCGCCATAGGCATAGCATGTGGCACATCAAGATATTTTTGGGTGCAAGCTTTACCAAGATAGCATGGGAACGCCACATAAAGATACCAAAGTCTTACATACGTGAAAACCAGTTGTCCCTGAAGTGAGCTGACTGCAAGACAACAGTCAAGTTTGATTTGAAACACAACTCACTGGCGTACTCCAAAAGAAAGCCTGTGAGTAAACTACCAGGCAGGTGTTGCAGCAGCCCTCTCGTTAGAGGGCAGAAATGAGCCCAGACACAGATTCCTTGTTTATCACAGCATGAAAAGGGTTCTGGTTTATTCCTCTTTACAGCTCAGCCATCCTGACTCCAGCCATTCACTGACTCTGGCTGCAGCAAGCTCCCACTCTAGGTTTCCCTTGCAGCCTCTGACTGCTGGTTATTTCCTGCTGAAATCTCACTGCAGGATTTTACCCAGATAGACTGTTATAGCAGATTCCAACAACAGGCTCTAATGCAGACCCAGACTGAACTTACAGCAGGGATTCTCTCTCCTGTTTTGCCCAGTCCTTATGGATCATTCTTTCACTATCTCCTTCCTCCACGTTCTCCTTCAGTACCTCTCTCTGAGCAGCCAATCCACCCCTTTTACCACACTTATCTTTATTAGTCACAGCTGCGACCCATCAAGGGCCAGGCCTTTCCTCTTCTTTGGTAATTAGTACAGCTGTGACTTATCAGGGCCAAGGTAGCCCGTGATCCTTTCTTCTACACCTGCAAGTGTTCACTGTGTCTGTTTGTCAAACAGGCTCCAAAGGGTCTACTGAATCTTTGGGAAGAGTCAGGACCTCAGATAGAAACATGACCCTGCTTCCAAGTATAAGGATTCCACTCTTCTCAATTCCAGTCCATTTTTACCGACTAGTGTTTCTTTGCCTGACTTTTCTACATGCTTACACACAACTGTAGAAAGAAAAGATTTAGGGTGCCCCTTTTCCCCAGTTGTTTGTTATCACCCAGTAACAACAAGAAGCAGCACAGACCAGTCTAAGTGGTCACTGCTATCCTCCGACTGAACTTCTCTGTCTCCCCCTTCCCAGTGATAATTCCATGATAGTAAAAGATTAGTGCTGCAGAACCAATGTTCCCCTTCTAGCCCTTTCCAGTGGCCTGTGAATTGGTTCACTGCAAATCCAATCCATGTGTGGTAAAATACAACTGACCAATGTTTGAAGAACCTTTTTATGTCTTTAGATGGACACCAATTTCAATACCATTCTTTGTGCAAATGAAACTTCCAACACAAAGAAAGGAACAAAACTTAAAGGACATGAGATTGAAATGAACGGGCCATGTGTCATACCCCAAGAAATTCTGGCTCAGTGCTACAAGCATCTTGCAAGAAAATTAAGTATCAAGCATTAAATCTGGCCTCCCACTCCACCACACTCAAACTCAAAGTACAAATCTTGCAACTGAGTTTCCAGGAGGGGAAATTTACTACCAAACTTTCAGAATCACCTTTGTATTTCATGTATTTTCAGGTTGCCTGGGAACCTGTTGAACTTTTGGCATCAATTAGAGAAAGTTCAAAGCTACTCTTCTGGCTGCAAGCATCCCTTATTAACCATCCACCCATCCAGAAGAGCCAGATAATGGACCATTCTGGTCCTGTCTGTAACCTCAGAACCCCTCCCAAGCAAAGAGCATTTCTAAAGGCTTTTACCCTTTTATAAGCTCCTTATATTGCCAAAGTGATGTAATTTGGATGAGCCCAAAACAGACTTAACTCTTTCACATGCATTTTAAGATGGTGAAAGCAGAAATGCACCCTACCACAGTCCATGGTAGATTTATTTGTCACTCAAGCCTAATGAATTTCTCCTTTCACTAAGCAGGATTGTGACACCTGAGGTATGACTGACACAGAAGGCAGCTCCAAGCATCAGCAAGTCAGTAACCTCTTAGTGCATTGACCTTTTCTCTGTACCCTTCCCATGAGCAGCTCCACACAACACAGACTCCTTCTCTGCATCCTTTCCTCTGCAAGACTCCTTAACCCTGTTTGTCCCACATACATCATCTTACCTAACCTGCCCCTTGCAGGACTGCTTGACCCTTCCTCCTCACAGCAAAGTCAGCAGGCTCCAACTCCCTCTCAGTCAGCCAATCCACTCTTTTCTGACAACCTTTATCATTGGACACAGACTGTGACCTCACGAAGGGCAAGGCTCTTCCCACTCTTTGGCAATCAGTACAGCTGCAATTCATCGGGGGGGGATTGCCTCCAGTGCTGTCCCTATTCTCTTACAATCCCTCCTCCCACATCACTGCAGTGAAAGTTTTTAGCTGTTTAGCCGGAGTGAGACTTTACAATGTATGCTGTCCAGTTACAGCAATTCAGTGAACATACCTGTTTAAATGGAGATAGAGGAAATGTGGATGATTTGTGTAGAAAGTACCATCATCTGAGAAATCATTTTAAAACTATGATTAGAGCCATGATATGCGTGGAGGCGTAGTGAAAGAAATTGACTTATATGGCCAGTTATAATATATTTCACCTAATGGAGGAAAAGCTGAGTCAATGAACAATTTTGTATCACCGTTATTGCAAAATGATTACAGCCCCCTTTATCACAGCTGTACAATATGCTGACTGAACAGGAAAACATGCAGTACACACAGTGTAGTGATTTTCACCACTGTATAAGTAAATGTCAGACTTGTTCCATCTATTCAGTGATTTTCTTAATGAAAACGTCAGCATAATGCTGGCATTTTCCTCCTTTCATTTAATTCCTGCTCTCCTCTTTCATCCACTATTTGACCTTTGCATGCACTTGGTAGCTTGCCCAAGGTGCTGTCACACCTTCATTGCTCCTCTCTAATGATGGTGTTACACTGCCAGATCCAAGCAGGGTGCTTGGGAAGGAAGTGCAAGGCCCTGTTCCCAGTAGGATGATGAAAATCTGAATGCTTCACTACTTTAGGTGACTTTTCACTTCTGCTCTGAAAAGACTAACCAGTGATTGCTTACCAAAATTAACCTGTTCCAATAGCATCCTGTTACAGTAGTCTAAGACTCAAGAGAAGCAGGCACAGCTATTGCAGCAGCAGCACAGGAATACCAAGGGCTAGTGACTGCTGTATGAGTCAGATGATTAGTGGAATATGTTTTCTCAGCACAAAAGGAAAGCAACAGCACACAATTTCAATGAGGGGAGTTTTACACAGGACAATGGAAAATAGGAGCAGCATGATTTTTATATGATAGGAGCAATTATATGCCATGTTGGCCAGTTTTGGTCACCACAATACAAGAAAGACATCAAGCTAATAGCATTGAAAAGAGGGCAACAAAGATGATAAAGGGCCTTGATGGGAAACCATGAGGAGCAGCTGAGGTCTCTTGGTCTAGAGGAGACCTCACCACAGCTACAACTTCCTTGTGAGGTGAAGAGGAGGGGCAGACACTGTCTGGTGACAGTGACAGGACCCAAGGGAGTGGCCTGAAGCTGTGTCAGGGGAGGTTTAGGTTGGATATCAGGAAAAGGTTATTCATCCAGAGAGTGGTCAGCTGCTGGAATGGGCTCTCCAGGGAAGTGGTCACAGCACCAAGCCTGGCAGAGTTAACGGAATGTTTGAACAACACTCTCGGGCACACAGTGTGATCCTTGGGGACGGCCCTCTGCAGGGGCAGGAGCTGGACTCAATAATCATTGTGGGTGCCTTCCAACTCAGCATATTCTCTGATTCTGTAAAAATCAGACCATGTTAGTTACGCTTATAGTATCATGTTGCATGGAAAGGACTTAATAATACTCCTGAGCTGATAGTCACCCTAAAAGATCAACAATACTTCACCTGGGTATATATTGTTTCCAGCAGAAATACAAATGAACCATGGTTCAAGAAGCTAAAATAGGAAGAAAGATATTTTTTTTTTAAACACACATCCTGATTGTGCACCATTTTTCCTGGTGATCTGAGGTGATTTGCCTCCACTCTACTGTGCTTAACAGCCTCTCGCATGTATTAGCCAACAACTGACATCACAGCAGAGCCAGCAAGGTGTACAATAAATTCTGGAGTGACTTGAAGAAGGAATTAGTAAAAGCTGACCAAATACAAAGCTTCCTTCCTCAGCAGTGCCATTCTGAGGGGTTGTTCTCTCCTTCCAGGGTCTCTACACTCTCAAAGACTAGCTTTCCATCACAGAAGCTCCTTCTCCTGCCTCCTGGAATGAACAGAAGAACAGATGCAGTTACCTTTTCTACATCACCCTAGCATTTCTTTATGATATTCTTTTACATTGCCTGTGGGTTAAGAAAGGAATGGGCTAAGTGCAAGAACAAATAGTTCATAGCTGGTGGATTTCACAAGGTTCAGCAAGAGCCAGACCTGTCTGGCTACACAAATACCTTGGCTGATACTGTGTTATGTCAATAATGCTGGTTATCCACATAGAGAAACATAAGGAATTCCTGCCTCAGGCAGGACGCAGTTACTAGCAGCAGTTAAGTCTAAACCAAAGATAATCTGTTTGGGGAACTGAATTATCAGCTATTTGAATCCCTTCCTACATGTCATAATAAAATATATCTCATTAAAAATCTAGGTTATGGGTTTGAGAGGTTTTGTCTATGCTACATATCTCTTACCACTAGTCAGGTCTCTACCTGTAATACCTATAATCAACTTTTCCTCACAAAAACATGGGGGGAAAAAAAAAAAAAAAAAGTTGAAATAAGGTATGCAGCAAAGCAATGAACATAATAAGTAGACTAAAATAGTTAAAGCTTTAGCTGAATATTTTTCACTTTTATCAGTTTACTGCATGCTGAGAAAAATAACATACAAAAGGAGGAAAAGTGTTTCACATGCCATAGGAAAATGTTCACAGTCTGAACAAAAGAGAGAGCAAAGGGACCAGAAGTCAGCAAATGACTGCAGTAAGCTCCTCTCTGCCTTGGACAATAGCACACAGCACCAGATCAGCATCTCTGAAGTTTGGAACGCCAACAACTCCTTTTACCAACTTTAGACACCTGTGATTGAGATTTTTGGCCATGTGCTCTGTACAAAGGCATAATCGAATGACAAAGTTCTGCCGTAATAAATGACTCCGTGTAATGGTGAGTGCTACAGAGCAGATTGCTTATTTCTAGGAGTGAAAGATACAGTACTCCTTCAAGGATAATCTGATAATACATCACAGGAATTCCAATGCTACAAAAGACTTAAGCAGAGCCTTGGGATTTCACCAAGAAGAGGGACATAACTAACTTAACACAGTCTAATGATGAAGGAGATTCACTGCAGGCTGATTTACTGTTGTACAACCTTCTCTTGTCTCGCCTCATCTTAAGGAACTGAAATGTTTTCCATAACGGGTCATAAAGCCTGTGCTTTCCCCTGCAGCAAAAGGCAACAGGTTTTACTTTGTAGGAAGGAAATCTGCACAAGCACTCCCAAACTAAGAAAACAAACCACTTCTTTCAACTAAACAAAATCAGTGCAGTAATACAAATTTCCTATATCCTCCATGAAACCCTGCAAAATCAATGTGAAAAAGATGATCTGATTGTAGTACATCCTTAAAAAATTACCAGTTTTACACCAACTCCTATTTTTTTAGATAGCATTTATTTGTTTGGAGGGGCAGGCTGCTCTGTCACGGTAGTGAATTTTACCCATTGGGGAGTTTTTATATAAAGTATTTCCTCTTTTTTTTATATTGGTAAAACTGAGTTAATGGCAACCAAGATACCACTTGGCTAAACAATATATGAGGAAAGACAAAAGGTGCAAGTCTTAGAGTCACTGGAAAGAGAGAATTTGAACTAGCTTTCTGCATCCTCCAAAAGAGGAAAATGCATAAACAGTTGATTTTAAATAGGAGAAAAAATTAGGAGAATAAAGCCCTAGAAGATATAGAAAAGCTGAATTCTTTTCACAAGTGACATTTCTATAGAAGGTTTTCAATGGAAAAGAGTGGAGCACACAATTTTCCCTCTCCCTTATGAGTCAGGGACCGTTGTTCCATAATGATCAAAGGAAAAGTAGAAAGCTCAAATAGTTATAAAACTGTAAGCATCATCATTCAGACCAGGATGGAATTCTTGTTTGCCAGGAGATGTATTGTTATTAGATTTAATCTATATCCTATTTCATTCAAAATAAGCAATTTTACTTTCTACATTCAGCAATTTTTAATTTTTTTAAAAATTTATTTATTTTTTTATTTGCACATTTGCCAAGGTTTATAACCTTAAATTGATAGATGGTCTTTTTAAAGCTGCATGCTTGGCATTGCCAGCTATGTAATGCATAAGTGACAGAGTTTTTCAGGATCAAGTTAAATATCATCCCACCTGTACAGGCAGACAGAAAGTTTTTAGTGTGTTGTAACCCAGGAGGCTTCTCTAATTGTTCACTCCTACCTCTGTCCTGAAAAGTAAGTAACTACTGTGCTATATTTCTAATTCAAACTTGTTCCTTCCCATCTGTTATTTATCATGTGACATAGTTGATCAAGACTACCTGTATGTCTTTTGCTGTGGAAAAATAAAAAAAAATAACTTCATCTATTACTTTTTTTTTTCCTTTTCTCCCAGTTAAAGATACAAATAATTCAGTTTTATGTGCTTCCTCACTTCTCTTCCTCTTTCCTGATCCTGTATAACTTTACATTGTTTCGTACGCTAAGAGAAAGGATAGAATTTAAGGATTTTTAATGACAGAGATTTTTGAAATAGCTGTTTCTACTGCAACACGTTAATGAAGTTTGCCTATGTTTTTTTTTTTTTCACTACACTAATTGTTAATCTGACTAATGGCTTGCTAGTTAATTTGTTTATTCTGTTTTGTTGCATAGAGCTCCACGTTCTCTTTTAAGGTGTTATAGAAATACCTATGAGTTAATCCTGTAAAGTTTCAAATATAAAGGTTATTAACATCCAAAGTAGATGTTAGTTAGTTAGAGGAAGTGATTTTATGACATAAGTCAAGTAATTTTAGCAGAAATTAAGGAAACAGAATTTTTGAAGTACCATAATTTTCATGAAAATTCTCCATGTTAGAAAGAGATTGACTGAGATCTGCACTTCACACTTTCTTTTCCTCTTGCTTAAGAGGTTGTGCTATATTCATTTATAATAATAGGCCACTTTTAGAATATTATTATTCTCAGTGAATCATTTTGAAGGAGAGCATAGTAAGGACCTAACAAATCATGAGTTCAGAATTTGAAAATCAAACAGGAAAATTTATTTGATAATATTTCTTTACCAAGAAAAAATTCTTAAGTACTATTTGAGAACTTTCTTGATTACCACGTTCTCAGCTTCATGGCTGATTCTATACCCAAACAGCCTGACTGACAACTCATGTGCTTAATGTTAAAATAGCACTGAAGTTCTTTAAACCAGGATCTAAATATTTCATACAGATATGATCAGAAGCATGTATTCATCTTGGACAGGGAATCACGCTCCATTTACATACCTCCTTGTCTTTGAGTGTATGGTCTGAAGTTCAGAGCCTTAAAAATACATTTATTTCAAAGGGTGCTGGTTCTGGCATTAATGAATAACTCTGGCTGCACTAATATGCTACTTGAAAATATTTAATTGAGGTCTGAAAACTCTGTGGAATACCAAAGCAATTTTTAGTACAGTTTGACTAAATTCAGTGGCCAAGACTTTGTAACACTTCTGGGTCAAGCACTAAAAGAGCTGAAACTAGACAACTTGGTGACATAACCCTTACTGCAAGAACACTAAGCATCAGGATGTGCCCACAATTGCCTCTGGTGAAACAGTATTTTCATTCAATGCCATCCAGAGGGCAAGCTCACCAAGTGGGCCCATGGGAATCTCATGGGGTTTAACAAGACCAAGTGCTGGTGCTACACCTGGATGAGGGTAATCCCTGGTGTCAGTCCAGGCTGGGGATGAGCAGATGGGGAGCAGCTCTGCCCAGAAGGACTTGGGGGTGCTGGTGGAGCAGGGGCTGGCCATGACCCAGCCATGGCACTCACAGCCCAGAGAGCCAAACGTGTCCTGGGCTGCACCGGAGCCCTGTGAGCAGCAGGGGAAGGAGGTTGAGGATTCTGCCCCTCTGCTCTGCTCTGCTCTGGTGAGAGCCCACCTGCAGTGCTGCATCAGCTCTGGGGTCCCAGCACAGGAGGGACATAGACCTGCTGGAGAGAGTCCAGAGGAGGACACCAAGGTGATTAGTGGGATGGAGAAGATCTCCTGTGAGGAAAAGCTGAGAGAATTGTTCAGCCTGGAAAAGAGAAGGCTGTGGAGTAGCCTAATTGTGATCTTCCAAGTGCCTGAAGGGAACTTACAAGAGAGCTGGAGAGGGGCTATTTACAAGGGCCTGGAGTGACAGGATAAGGAGGAATGGTTTCAAACTGAAAGAAAGTAGGCTTAGATCACACTTGAGGAAGAGATGAGGATGGTGAGGCACTGGCACAGGCTGCCTGGAGAAGCTGTGGATGCCCCATCCCTGGAAGTGTTCAAGGCCACATTGGATGGAGCTTTCAGCAACATGGTTCTAGAGAAAAATGTCCCTGTCCATGGCAGAGGGGTTGGAAATAGGGTTTAAGGTCCCTTCCAACCCAAACCATTCTATGATTCCATTTATACTGAACACAGTCAATAAATTTTCTGCCTTGGAAGCAAATACTAGCAATAAGCAATACTAGCACGCTACTGCAAATTTTCAAAGTTAATTGAATCAGCATATAAAAATGTTTTCCCTGTGTAATAAATCTCATTATAATCAACCTCTCTATGGCAGGCACTTCCCTATGATATGCAAATTTCAATTATTTATTTAGAATATATTCAGCATTTTCATTTGACTCCATTTTCTGTTTTAAAAATTTGAGAGTTACAATAAATACCCAGCTCTCCCTTGGAAAAATTTATTAGCAACATTGTATGTCAACATAATAATGGAGCTTTTCAAATATTCAGACTACAAATATATTTTGGAAGAGAAAAAAAGCTTTTACTCAAACTTCATTTAGGATCTTCCTGGTTAAATCTGCTATGCTGACTTCTTTACAATATGCAACAAAGCAAGAGATAAAGGTTTAAGAATATTTTACCTATTTTTTTCCCCAACACAAGAGAAAAAATTAATGATGAAATCATTATTTATTTCCATTGTAAAGTTCAGTCTCAATGAACTTATGCTGGATTTCTAAGTTCAAAAACAGCAACATCTTGAAGGAGAAATACAGACCACTGACAAAAATGTACTAGTGATCCACAGATGCTATGAATTTTTTTCTCAACCAGTGTTGTTAAGCATTCCAGAGGAAAGCTAGATAACCTTATTCAAGGTGAAAAAATAAAAAGGAAGCACCAGAAAACAGATGTTATCTAATGGAACTTTTTCACAGTTTACTGAGTTTCTCATTGTTTCTTGTGAGACATGAACAACGCGGGTGGGGGAAAAAAAAAAAAAACACACACACACACACACACACACAAAAACCAAACAAACAAACAAACAAACAAAAAAACAAACAAACAAAAAACCCCATAAACCCACAAACACAACGTACGCCACACAATGAGATTGCAAGTTACAGAGATATGGAGTTCTTTTTATTCCCTGAGTAGCAAATGATTCCCCTCCATCACAGTTGCTGTTAATATAGAACCATTTTGCCACAACTTGTCCCGTGGATAGTTATTACTTGAATTTGTACAAAGCATGTTATCTTTTGTGATTCTAATCATGTAATCTCATTAGTAATGAAAGAACTTTCATTATGATGGCCATCTCTTAAAAATGCAAACCTCAACCTGTGAATTTCTGTTCTTTTTCTTTTTTTTTTTTTTTTTTCAGAAAATTCTATCGAATGATACATTACTTCAATGTAGACTAGACTGTCACTAAAAATAATTTCTAATGAAGCCTCACCATTTAATAAATTCTTCATTGTTGTTTATTTTTTGGGATTCACATGGAAAAAATAAATTTATATGAAAGAAATAACTGAAATATATGTATCACATGGTCAAAGAACTGAGCAGTAAAACATACAGCAGGAAAACATGGATTCATAGTTAAAGTAGATTAAATCATATGCCTCATCAAAATGAGTGGTGTGTAATTTAAAAAACCTTATAGACAAATCTTTTATATGTAGTCAGTGTATATACACCTCCAGGTATCACAGGAAGTTTGATTATAGACAGCTAAATTATGAACCCTGAACTGTGATAGGATACATCAAAAAAAGATACTTGAAGGCCCATAAATAAACCCCAGCTAAGAACTGTTTGATGCTAGATTCAAATATCAGCATGTGAATGATTCGTTGCATTCATCACAGATATTTCTCCTCTTTTTTTCTTTCTGGTCCCTTGAATATTTAATTGCACTGTCCAAAAGAGAAGACATTCAAAAGGAGCTGGAATTGTAGAAAATGCACTGGGCAAGGACAGCAGACACAAAGAGGATGTAGATTTCAATCTCCCCTGATCCCACTCCTCTGGCTGTTCCTCATTGTGACAGAAATAAGCAAAATAAGTAACTGCAGAAAAGGAAGGAGTCTGGTAAGGATACGAAACACCATCTGAAGCTGTTTATATGGAACCTTACCGTCAGCATTTTCTATTAAATGAAGATAATTGCTCTAGGTTCTCTGGATTCCATTCTGAACCCTCTCTTGTCCAAAGAAACAAAGACAACTCATAAATTTTTGACACGGTTGTTGGTTTTGGGGATGGTTACTACCATGCTTAACGCCATGCTGCTGAAATGCCACTGGACACGAGTGCCCCTTGGCAACACACGGGCAGTCAAACAGGAACATTTCTTAACTGGTGCAAGCTAAGAGGAATTTATGACTGTTACTAGAAACACACTCTGCCAACACTGTATGGACCCTTAACGCCTGTGAAAAGTCTCATAAACTATTTCCAAATTCAATCCCTACATTCAATTTGGCAAGGACAACAAGAAACTCAGGATTCTAGTTTAGTAATATCTCCTTCCCTGCAGATGAAAGTTTTGCCTGTGATTTTTGCCTTTGTAGAGGAAGCGAAGTGATTGGTTTTGTCTGCCTGTGTGGCTTTGAGGTCTGCCTTCTCCCTTTCCAAACTAATCCAATAAAATAAAAAGTGCTCTGGAAAGCATGACTCCTGCGAGAGAGGCATAGTCTGACTTTCAGGGAGAAAAAGCATCTGCACTGGGATGATAAATGACTGACTATAATTAATTGATCAATTAATTGATTTTACAATAAAATCTAGTATTAGAAGTAGTGGCCTTAAATACACCATGACCTGTAGTTTTAGCTGATAAATTATGCTCCATCAAAATCCGCACTCAGCAGTTATTTATTATGTAAAGTTCCAAATTGGATCTTCTACTTCTGAATTAATTTGGATCCTAAGTATTTTGCATTTGTATTGCCACCCAAAAGAGTCCTTGTAAAAATCACGTTTAAAAAAGGGATGTACAATATTTACAGTAGGAACATGCTTGACTTTCTATGATATTAAAAAAGCTTAGGAAAAGGGAACAATGCTCATCATCTAAATGTCTGGTCCAGAAAAATTATTCCTGGGGTAATTTCAGGATGCTGCTCTCCCTGGATTCAATTTATGTTCTGCATCTACAATAAAGGGCAAATGTCTCTGCAGTTCCCCACTGAAATCAGTGTTGGGCTTGTATTTCTCAGTCTCACAGCTTGGAAGAATGCCATTGCAAAGAAGCACAGAAAAGGGAAATGAGCCACTGCAGAGAAAGTCAAGAGTGAAGATGCACTTCAAATCAATTTTGCCATGAAGTTGAGCTCTTGTTATGTCTGGTAGGAATGGATTTTAACAGATAGGAGAGAATAACCTCAGGGCTACTACTCTCCTAATCACAGAGAATTTTTTTTTTTTTTTAAATTTTTTAAATAACTTTTCTGAAAAAAGCAAAATGTTAAAGATTTTTTAAAATATTATTTTAATGGTGCTAAGTGTCTAATTAAATCTCAAAAAAATGGTTCTGTCTTGGGAAAAAAAGATGCTATTTAACATATGAAATGTTGTAAACAGGTTATTTAAGTTGGACTTTGTTATTCTTACTCCTATGTTTCAAGGGTGGAAGAGATGATTGAAGAGACAAAAGATGATGGAAGAGACAAAGGAAGCATTCGTCTGATGAAGTATTAGAAAGAAATTTGAAATTACATTTGACAACATACCAAATAAAGGGCACAATTCAATGAGGGGGTCACAATTCGAATATTCAGTAGCATTTAGAAGACTACACTGTTTTAAAACCCACTAAAAAATATTTTTGTAAGTGCTATCCTACTGCACAAGACAAAAAATGATGGATAATATTTCAGAATAGCTGAAGAATCACAAGAATTGCTCATAACCACTCCAAGGCTTTTCCACAACTAACTGAATATAGGTCATAAGTCTTTAAAAAAAAAAAAAAAAAAAAAAAAAAAAAAAAAGAGGAAAAAGAAAAATTCAGCATCAAACACTTACCATAAATCCATCACTGCTGTTACACACATCAGCATCTTTGAGTTCAGCTGGCAGCAGCAAACAGTTAGGTACTGTTGGCAAAAAGAGAAAGCAAAGTTTGTTGCTACAAATTTCGGGATTATTGCTCAAAATATCCATGTCTGCAGTGTGGTTTAGAGCAGCTCCATGGTAAAAATGTACTTAGGATTTGTTATCATTTGGGCAAGCATGACAAGATCTTAACAACTATATTCGAAACATGCACAAGTTGGTTTACATTGCCTACAATGCTGCATTGATTCCTGTCTCTTTCCTGGGTTGTTTCACTAACAAAAGGGTCATAGCAAGTGTACACAGAGCCAATAAGCCTACAGACATTAACTCCCCCCTGCTCCCCAAAGTCTTTATATAACAAAAATTGTGTGCGGTTGATTGTGGCTTAGATGCATTGCCAAAAGAGTTTTCATCGACTTGCCGTTTATCCACATTGCAACATTCTCAAATTCACTCCGTATATTTTTAGAGACAGATAATAAACATTTATGTGACCAAAATAAATAATACAGGACTACTGAAACCTCTCAAAGGCTTTGCTATTCAGAATGCTATCAGTTCCTGCCAAGGAAATACGCTCAGCACTAGCCACATTTCAGTTTTCAGCCATTTATTTTTGACATAATGAAAATGCCTTCTCTCCAAGTACATGGCCACTCTTCCCTTCTTACGTCAGAGTCTACGAGCTATCGAGGGTAAAAGATGTATGAGCCTGTTCAGACTGAGAGAGCCAGCAACTTAGTATGTTTCTTTTTTTAGTGTTTAATAACTTTCTTGACTGCAGCAGATTTAGTGTGCTTGGAAGTTAACACTGAAGCATTTGGACTATCAGTGTTTGAGAAAAGACAGCGGGTCAGAATTTTTGCTTGTTCTACACTTAAATACGTTGTTAAAGAGATAGGATAAACAGTTTTTTTTTAAAAAAGAATTCCACACATCAGGCCACTGTGCCACTGTGAACACACATTGCTGCTCACCAGACATGTCTCTGTATCCACAGCTGCTCACATTCTTTTTTGTATCCTCACAGTCTGCAGACTGAAAGTCCTGAAATGAAGAGGAAAGGGGAGGGGAAAAAACTGGATTCCAGATGATCTGACCAGCTTCAGACCAAAGATTCTGAGGCAGCAGCTGCTTAAAATTCAGAAGGGGTTACCTAAATTAATTAATATATTACACCATTCCTAGATAACCTATCTGCAAAGGCAGTAACTAAGATTTTGGAACACAAGTAAAAGCATTCACCACTTCAACACAAGTAAAAGCATTCACCACTTCTACTTCAGCAGCCCAAAATGGCAGCCAAGCCACATGAGGGTGCATGCTGACATCAGATCAGCCCTTTCTAAAGATCTATAGAGAACTGCATTATCTCCTGCAATCAGCAGTTTTAGGCCAAATTCTATGAGTCCCAGTGACCTTGTCTTTTATCAAATAAAATGTGAAGCACTGGTGAATTGAATGGAAACTTTAACTAAGCTCAACAACAGTTTAAGCATTCCATGCTGGGATATGCAAAAGAGCAAGGCTATTCTGCAAAAGTACGAGCAGACATGTAGTAGATTAGATTGTCTGAACTAGCATCTCTGAAATTCAATCCTTTTCTTAAATCACTTCAAAGACAGATGGACAAGGTTTTGCCAAGTCTGCAATTTGGTGGTGATGAAATTGCCTCATGAATGTGAAGTAAGATGACTACTTAGAATTTCATATATTTGTGAGAGAACAGAGGCAGAATTATCTGAGGTCTTCTAAACTGCAAGAAAAGAGAGGAAATTGGCTACATGCTGAAGCATCGACAAAAGGACAAGTTGAATCTGTTTATAAGAATGCTGGCAGAAGATTTAAGTGCCTTACAATTTCAAATCAAAGGCCTGCTGGTGGAGAAAAGCTAGAGAGAAAAAAGAGAAATCTGCAAATACACTTACAGGTTGCTTCTGATATGAGATAGAAAAATAGAACAGCAAAACTAAGAGATGAAGAGGAATATCAGTAATTTTTATATAGGTAAGTATTTCTGGGCTCAAATTTGCAAAAAATTAGGATACATTGGGGAAAAAAAACCTATGGTAAATGCATTTGAAAGAGTCCCCTGATATATGAAAAGAAAAAATTACAGGCTATTTAGCTTTGTATGATACTAGCACACAAGGATATTTAAATACTTAATGGTTATATTTTGGTTTGATGAGTTTGAATAATACTTGCAGTATAAGCTGTGCAAGCTACTTGTGGTTCACTTTGCCATACTACCCCTCAGCTGTTTTCTCTGTTATATATAAAGGAGAGGTTTTATAAGACATTTTCCTCCGGTTGGTTTTACCTTGTGCAGAGAGTACCTGTGGAAAAGATGGCAACATTGGTATATAACGGAGCTAAAACATACTTCTATCTATATAATTACACAAAAATCTCATTACTCTTGATGTGCTATACTGGGTACTTTTCTACAAGGGAGATGGGAAAAGAAAGACATCCCCAGATGTTTTCTTGTTTGGAACATCAACATCCCCGCATAAATAAGAGCACACAAAAATGACAGACCAGTTTGAAAGAATGGGATGAAAACAAAAGCCTAAAAACATTTTTTAAAAGGACTCAGACTTCTGAAATAGATGTGGCTTTGAATATCTGACTTCAGCTCTGCAATCCAAGTTTCTGTTCATTGTCTCCTTTAATAACAAGGCTTTGCAAACACTGACTGATTTTGATCTGAAACTTTATCTCTGCATTTACTTGTCTCAATTTCACCCTGTTTCAATGCCAGCCGGATAAGAAAAATTGTCAGGATAATGTTTAGATTTTTAGACTCTCATTTCAGAGCTCAGAGCATGTTCATACACCTGCTCATGGCATGCTTGACCCATAGGTTTAACCCACTGCCTCTTCAAAAGCCACTCAATGGTTTAGCCGACACTCATCTTGGGTAACAGCCTCATGCAGAAACGTGTGTCCAGCTCCACCTCAGCCTAACTGCAAGGAATTCAACCCCAAGCTTCCATCCTAGCATTCCTAGCAGTGCCTTAGCCAGAAAACAAGGCAGCCTGGATCAGAGCAGTATAGAATGATTCAGTCTGTCCTGTAATATCTGGACCTGCCTACTTTCATCATCCTCAGTAGGCAGAAAGATCACCGTCTGGTGATTCAAGAAACATCTGTGGCATATTTTTAGAACTCATTTCAGTCCTCTCCATTTCCTTTCATCACAATCTTTTGTCTTTACTCCCTGCTACTTACTTTCATTTACCTATCACAAAACTGGAGCAGTAACTTCAGATTTTGCTAGTCTCAGTTTTTATTCCCTCTTTTAATCTTAGCCTTACTTTTCCATCCTCTCATGTCACAGCACAAACACACTTGTCCCACCCCCCAGCCTCTTTAACTACCATTTCCCCTCTCTATTTAATCTCTTTAAGCTCAGAAATAGCACCCTGTGTCCTGCCCTGAACTGCCAGCTCCCTTCAATACAGCTAAGTTACTCTTGAAATCAGTCCCCTTTGGGTTTCCCTGACTCCGCATGATGATAATTTTCTCCAGCTGTCTTTCTACAGATCCCTCTAGATTTTACTGTGGTTCTTGGTGGGAAATCCAAAATACATTTTATTTTGTCTCCTTCACTCTCACCTTTAAATCATCTCAGGCTAACCTTACCTGCAAATTTAAATTTAACTACTTATTTAAAGCAAACCATTGCCTCCTTTTCTCTCTGGCATCTTTTTATGAGTGACCAGCTATCAATGTTTCAAAATCCACAAAATTTAAACAGGCATCTTGACATTCACTTGCACCATTTTCTTAATCTGACTGACCAGCATTTCACTGCCATGTTTCTTTATAAATACAAGACATATTGGGTCTCCCCCCACTTATTAAAATGCTGCTGCAAAATGGGTTTTCCACCACAAAGTTGTATCCATAACACCCCTCTCTTTTCATTCCTCTACTGGGGGGTCACTTTTTTATATGAAACACAATCTACTTGTGTTTATTCCTTATGCCAAGAACATCATGGAACCATCCAATTCCCCATTCAGCAATTTCCAGTAATTCAGCAGCAGGAACTCCAAATGACTTCTCATCTCCATATTTTAACTGCTCTACCTCTCAGATGACAAAAAAAAAAAAAAAAAAAAAAAAAAAAAAAAAAAAAAAAAAAAAAATCCCCTTCATCCTCTGCCCCATTCATAAAAAAAATTTCCATATTATGAAGCCTCAGAAAACCTGATAGTGCATCTTCTTAAGGTCTATGACTACAGGATACCTTGACTGTGCTTTTCTTGTGCACTGCATCTTTTAGCACCTGGTATTTCATTTTACTCTTAGATCAGCTGGGCAGGGATGTTCACTGGTGCATTCATAGAGAGCACGACCAAATGCACAACTCCCACATTTATGATGCCGTGTAGGGATGTTCTCATGGGGGGGACACCTGGTTGCAGCTCCTTGCTCATGTTCGAGACTGGTTCTTGTTCATGTTCAAAGCTGGTCCAAAAATGTCTCATGGGAAGGAGAGGGGGAATTATGAGGAATTTTTATAGTGATAGAGGCCTTCATAAAGAAGATAGAGTCTGGAGAACTGACATAAGTTGCACAAGACAAAATAGAAAAGTCAGGTGAAGAATCTTTTCACCAAGAGAAAAACTGGTCTCCCAGATGGGCTTCTAGCAAAAAGTCATTTCTTTCTTTTGCTCTTCTTCTTGTCCTAGCCTTGCCAACCTGAGTTGTTCTAAAGGCAGGAGTCACATTCATGTTCACAGGTTGAAAACTGTGAAGAGTAATACACAATCTATTGTCATAACTAGAAAGCAAGGAGAGGGATGCGGAGCTAGGACACATTTCTGTTCTAGACATAGGTAGGTATGTAAATAATTTATTTTAATGGTTTTATTCTAAACTGATGTGCCTATCAATACTGTCAGTGCTACTCCAAGCAACTACAAAATCTGTCCAATTCTTTCCAGTGTAAATTTCTCTGACACTTTTCATCTGTATTTACAGAATCAGTATTACCTGTTGAGTTGCTCTCCATTTTGAACTAAAACCTTAAGGTATTTTTAATATTCTCTGTGAAACTGTATTTGCAGTGAAATGGTACTTGGAAAAGTAGTAGGAATATGTCACAGAAAGCAAGCATGTTTACACTGAATTACCTGATTTCTGTCTTTTGTGATTTTGCATATTTAGCATCATTTGGTTTAGGATTAAAGACCAGCAGAAATGACTGCTAAAGACGTATAAGTACATTTAATCCTATTTTATACTGAGGCCTTTATTGAATCATGTATTTTAAGTTACACTCATGAGAACTGCAGAGAAACGCACACTGAACTGGTCTTATATAGCAGTTAAAAGCCTTCTTCAAATGCTAATCATTTATAATTAGTCTACTTCAATTAGTAATGAACAAATTGCCCTCTCCAAGAAAAGAGAATATATTCCATGTGCTGATTAAAAGGGAAGAGTGATCTTCAGATTCTGAAGCAAATGATTGATGTGAAGCAAAACTCTCTCACAATTTCCTTCTTTTAACTCTTTGATGAACTGATCAACAAAGGCAAGTTTCCCAAAAGTCTTAGAAACATTATTAGCAATTCACATAAAGAAAAGCACATCTGTGTTCATACGTTCTCACTTTAAATACATCCTTACTTTAGCACTATTTTGTGCCATTTACTGAGCAGGTGTTATATTTCCTTTTTTTTTTTTTTTTTTCTCTCCTTCGCAGAATCAGCTGTTAATTGGCTACTTAAGGGAAAAAAAAAAAAAAAAAAAAAAAGAAAAAAAAAGAAAAAAAAAATTGAAAAAGCAATTGGCTGGTTGGGAACTGATTGTTAGGCAGTAGTCCCAAAAAGCCTTTGGGCAGGAATAAAGGCATCTTACTGATTCAGTGCAACTTCAATTACTAAAGATTACACAGTTTAGGAGAAAATACCTAAGCTGAATTTTGATACGGGACTTCTTTCAGTTGCTCAGTGTCTATTCTAAATAGCCCAGACGGTGTTTACTAGAAGAGTGGTTTTGCTTAGTCCTAAGGTACGAGTTCTTCAGGCAATAGTGTGCTTCAAGCATATGCAAATCAATAGTTTTGAAACACCTATTCTGAAACGGGGTAGGGACGGGGAAAGAAAATTGGGTAGTTCATTCAGGAAGTAAGTTTCTGCTTTCTGCTGATATGCCAACTGCTGAATTACAGAAAGTCAATGTTCTGTTCTTTATGTTCTGTTATTAGGTGTTCTGCTTCCAGGCGTTTGAGGTGGTCTTGTATAACTGGGGTTTTGTTTGTTGGTTTTGGTGGCATTTTTACTTTATCAGAAGTGTGTGTGGGATATTAAGTGAAAATGTACAGGACAATGCTACATGTTAAAAAGTAGAGAAAACCCTTCCCACTGATATGGTTGTGTAGGCAAATGCTGCAGGACTGGTAAGGAATATATTAACAAAAAGATTGAAAATGGAAAAATGCAGACCTGACAAAATGAGATAAATTTCTTCAATGACAAGTCCGTCTCAATAAGAGCAGCTGAACTAGGGAGAGAGTAAAAGTAATGGAATTTAACAGAGATTTCTAGTACTTCATTTCAGTTTTACCTTCCTTTCACCAATTAAAGCTGCATTCAGTTCTTCCCCTAAGGACCCATGGCATGGTCTGTGAAGGAGGAGGTGATATTTCCTTCCAGCCCTCTTACACAGGTGTTGACTGCCCTTCATTTGAGGAGGCAGGGGAAGGCACTGAAGCATTGCTTGGAATCTGATATAAACTGCAAAGCATTACAATACTGCAATATAATTTGAAAGCATGTAGACATATGTTAAATTGTAATCACTCCCCTCTATATGGGAATAGGGAAAAGCATATCTTACATTACACAAACATACAGCTATAGCACTAATTAATTCCCTGCTTAAAACTATAGATAACCCCATAAAATAATTAGCAATAGCTTCATAGATCATTTACCATGTAATTCAGACAGCAAAACATAGTTGCTCTAGGAAAATGGTTAGTTTCCCTGTTAGCCTGCTTCTTCTTTAACTATCAGCTACATTAGTAACATTATGGTGAGCTCGTAGCAACTCCATAAATGTTTTATCAGACTTGAAGAATGATCATTATCTCATAAAACACCAGTGTAAGCAGCTCTCATTTTGCTCGCTTAACCCTTTTTCTTAATTCACTTGAAAACTTAATAGTTCTGAAAAAGTAGTTTATTATTAAGAACAACAAATAACTTTTCAAAGGATTTGTTGTTTGATTGCAGGTGATTTCTCAGCTTTATTAAGATGCTAGAATCCCTACATTCAGAGAGAGATTGAATTTTTCTTCCTGTCAAGGTTTCCAGACAGACCAACAATAAAATTTCCACAAGACCCTGGACTACACATGCAAAGTAGCCATATTATAACTTACCTCTTTGTACTTTTTTACAGAATAATTTACAGAACCACAGTTTATTCAGGGATTATTCAAGAGCTTATTTAGGGCTGGACTTTTGGTGAAATGCCTTAGTTTTATCACATGGAGTCAGTTTTAACTTCTTCCCTAGAATTTTATCTTATTTTCTGAAGGAGCAAGTTTAGGAATTTACTCTCTCAGGCTAACACAGCTATATGTGTTACTATGTTACCTCCTCCACCTTTGGAAATGCAAGGTGAAATAAGGAACTGAAGATACAACCTATTTAAAGGAGAAAAAAAAAAAAAAAAAAAAAAAAAAAAAAAAAAAAAAGTGTTCTAAGACTGGCCTTCTCTCTGGCCTCATGGTGTGAATACTGTGGATTTTTTGACAGAAAATGTATTAGTACTGTGTAGTATTATTATCAGACTATTAATGGACTTCCAGAGCTGCCATCAATAGTACTAATTCTGCACAAATGAAAAATAATTACCCAGGAGTCAATCAATTTGCCACCTATAACACACAGGGCACTCTAATAAGAAACAGGAAAAATGTCTTTGCAAAATGAAAGTTTGTAATAAATATTAAATATTATCTTTAATGAAGGGACTTTTCATATAGCAAAAACTCTCACAGCACTAGCTTCAGAACCCGTGTCTTGTTTCATTAAAAAACATATATGGAAAAAGGAACTTTGTGCACACGAAATACTCAGTAGACATGAACTCTCTATGTTCTGTGAACATGAGACAGGAAAGAGACCTGTTCCAAAGAATTACTGTGTTAGAATATACACAGATTTCAAAAAGCAATCTGAGTGCCTGGGAACTCAGTGAGAAACTCAGAATAGTTTTACAGCTGATCAAAGTTCGTTCAGAAACAGATAAAATGTTCTGATCTAGAAAGAAATGAAGACACATATCAACTATACACAATAGAATCTGCTGTTCCAGCATTCTATAAGGATCCCTTATCTTGGGAACACATCCTCATGGTAAACCTTATGGATTTTTTTTTTTTTTTTTTTTTTTTTTGGCGAAACATCACAGCATACCTCAATACTGCTGGAAAATTTGTCTTCATATCTAAACTACAGAGAAGTAAACACCTAAGGAAATACTAAGAATGCAACACAATGATGGATTTTTGTGGAGAGAAGAACTGGAAAGAAAATTATTACTTCATTGGAGTGATACTCTAGAAGCACAGCTAGCGGTATAGCGGAAAGAAAGTGAAAACAGAGAAAAAAATTTTCTCTGATAATAGGTTCTGCATTATGGAAAAATCTTTGATGAAAATTACATCTCCTGGAATTTAGACAAAGTACTGTAAATTTAATTAAAGTTTATAGTAACGGATTGGCAGAACAGGAACTAGAAGAGCTTCTCCCTCTTCTTACCTAATTCTTTACTCTTATTATTGACAGCATGAAGTATTTTTGATTTTTTTGGATGTCATTTCTACAGTAGGAAAAAGGTAATTCCACTTTTTAAGTGGAAGGAACTCCCAATTCCTACAGGAACATCTTGCAGTGAGCAACCAGATATTAAAAATAAAAGGTGAGAACTATCAGCATTCAGTTTAACATCTACATAAGAGCTATTTCTACAGAATTCCTCTATATACTGTAGAGATAGGCACTCCTAGTGCCTACATCATTTCACATTGCCAACAGCTTATTTATGAACCATATCAACAGAACAGCTCACAGCCAGACGGGAAAAACACAAAGTAAAAGTTGTACAAGCTAGAGTACAAATGGTGAGGTTAATTGGATCTAATTAGACATCAGGATATAATGAAATGAAATTAAATGGACACCAAACACCGAGTTCCTGCAGTGTGGGGCAGGATGGTGTGGGGTTTTTTTGAGCGGGGTGAATGGATGAAGCAGAATGAAGAGGCCAGGTCTCCCAAGCAGAGGGCTGGCAGGACCCTTCTGCATTCACACAAGCACATGCCATTGCTAGCAGCAACACAGATCTCCAGAGAAGTCCAGAGAGCAGCAAGCTCCTTCCAGAAGAGGTAGAAGCTGTCTCCAAGAGCCAGGCTTCTAGGAAGAATGTGCTTAGTACTGCTTTTGCTCTTGTTAACGGCCTGAGATTTGGAGAATATTTTTGGATGTTTCCAGTTACTTCAAGAATCAAACTTCCTAATTTGTCTCCTCCTTGTTCTTCAGCTATGCCCGGCTGTGTAACAGATGAGCAAGCAGACTCCACCATAAAGGAGCTGTCTGCTCTTTGCATAAGCTGGGATTGATGATTCCTAATAAACCTGTATTTTGAGCTGTGCACATTCAGATTCAAAGATGTAAAGCCAAGACCGCTGACTGTGATCCCATCACACAACAGTAGGCTTGTGTTTTGCCAGGATGACATTTTATATAGTTATGTCTTCTTGTCACGAGAAAAAAAATGAAAATGTAAAGTAAGAAAAGATACAGAAGTTTTATTCGCTTTTTGCATCACTCAAAACTCAAATCACCCTGATTATACAGCAGTGAATTTAGGTATATTGCAGAAGACACAAACACAAATACAGCTTAAAATCAATCTTTTCAGAAGGCAGGGCCTTGATTTGCCCCTCAGACTTTACTCTGTTCTCAAAGTTTTATATTCTTAGGGTTGATTTTGCTGGTCCAGCTTTGCAAAGAAACAAGATGTATTTCTTTCAAAAAGTATGGAATACTTTTTACCTTTTTTTTTTTTCATTACGTAAGGGAATTTTGATGAGGTCTTGTTTTGTTTTGTTTTGTTTGGTGCTTTTGTTTTTTCTTTGTTTTGTATTTTTTTCTGGTTATCTACATTATCAGGCATCAACAAAGGTCCTTTATATATATTAAAAAAAAAAATAAAATGTGGGCTTTTGCCTTTATGTAAGTATGTACATTAAAAATGCATTATATAGTTTGTAAATATGTAAATTAAACATGCACTATATATTTGTGTAAAGCATGAGTTAGCTCCTCCTCACTGCATGTTTTAAGTCAATATTATTAATCTTGAGATGCAAAAGAAAGTCCAAGTGTATCACTGCCAACCAAAGGATTTTCTCACTGGAAAAGGGAAAGTTGCAGGCAGCTTTTCAGATTGTCTACGAACTCAAAATGACTTTTGCATCATTTTAGCTCTTTACCATTAAAGTAAGGAACAAGGCCACGCAAAAGAAGGTGGACACTCCCAAATCTGGATGACCTGTAGCTCTCAGGAGAGCCATCCAGGGCTACAGGCAACCAGACACAATTTAGTGTAGACTGATGCAGCTCTAATTTCAGCCAGCAGTAGGGATCCATCTTCTGGATCTTGGTCAGCGTCAGGCTCGAGACAGTGAAAAGCTCTTTTTCTTCTCAGTCTGTTTTGGTTTGTTTGGTTTTTGTTTTTGTTTTTGTTTCCCAAATAAAACCTGCAGGCACTACACAACCTGATTTTCTATTCATATCCCTATTTAGACATATATAGGTGACTCTGCAGGCCTTTCAGTGAAAACATACTTCATGGCAGACACTTTGCCAGGGTACACACTGCAGGAAGCAAAGCTCCGTCAGCAGTCCCCACAGCCCTGCTCTTTGCAACATACATATTATAGGCCTTCCACGTTATCCAGCCGTCTTTCATTCCCATTTGAAATGGGCTGGAAAATGGATATGGGAAAGTGACGCATTTCCAACTTAAATTTTGGTCTCTTTTAGTTTAGAGGCTGTGTGCAGTGAGTACACACTCAGACTTGACAAGCTGGAATTTCTCACGTACTGCTGTTTATATGCAGCAGAAGACGCTGCTTTGTGAAGTTACATGCACTGTGAACATATTTTACTTTTGAAATAATATTGTTTACAGGATTAGAAATAATAAAATAATAGCAAGCCCAGCAGAAATAACAGAGCTTGTGTTTAAGTGTGAGTTTTCCTCTCCTAATGGGTAGATATTTATAATTTACTAAGCCTGCAGTGATAGTGAGGGTAACCTGCCACAGCAAAGTAAGCTCTCCAACTTTCCAGCTTAGTGTTCCATTTGCTCAGGTAAGAGATCTGGTTTCCATCCCAGGTGAATGTGTAACTCTCTTCACAGGCTGCTCAGCGCAGGAAGTTTGGTCTCTGAAGTTTCTCTACAGACAATGTGCCAAGAGGGTCTCAGTGAGACTCCTTCACACTGCGCAGAGATAGCTGGAGCCTGGGACACAGCGGGAGAAAGGATAACAGCTGTGAAGTTTTGGAAGGCAGAGTGGACCGGTGTGGGTGTCACACTGTGCAGGGAAGCTGGAGGTGGCCCTTGGCTCCTCCTCTGCTACCATTTTTCTCATGTCTCTGTTACTGGTGTCACTACAGCACCAGTTCCCCAGTGTATTTGAGAGGGCTGATGCATTGAGAAGTACTGCTGAAGGTGGCAAATGCTGTCTGGTCAGCCTGGCACTGCCCCACCACCCAGGCTCACTTTCTCAAGCTCCACAAGCACAAGGCACAAATTCAGACATGTTGCATCCTTTTCTTAAAGCTGACTTGGTCTCTGATGACTTGGAGCCTGCTGGACATCACCCCAGTGCCTACAGCTGGACCAACTGATCTCCGATAACTCCTGGTGAAAAAGATCTGCATTCCTGCTTTCCAAAGGCACCAGATTTTTAGGCAAGAAGTAGCCTACCTGAAACACTTGAAGACTGAAGTTTAGCAGGTTTGGAAGGGTTTTTTGGGGTGAGCCCGGTGTCAGGAGAATACAACACATAACAGACACGGATCCATCTTAAGTCTGTATGCTATTATACAGGATAATCTGGCTTTTTACACAGGTATTTTAGTGTAATTCTAAAAAAAAAAAAAAAAAAAAAAAAAAAAATCACAATGTCTTGGTGTCCATACTGCTTTCCCTGTATTTTAAAAAGAAAATAAGCCTCTAATCTTATCTAGACAATACTTTTAAGATTTTCTTCTCATCATGTCCAAACAACCAACCTTCCTGTAATAAGTAATGCCTTGATATTAACTAAATCTTTAAGGTACCTTTTCATGGAGTTTTCATAACATGGGCTGATTTATTTAATTGATGAATAGCTTTGTATGTGCTTATTTTTAATCCTACCCATTTATCTTATGAAGAATTGCTGTTTGTAATTATTCCAAAGACCTAATACCAAAATTTTTAATGATAATAATGAATGACATAGCTTTTAGCAAGCCTTTTAATGTTTGTAAAACAATACCCTAATTATTCCGAATAAAATATTAACTCAGTTATTATAAAAGAGCTTGATATTTTACTTGGTCTCACGTGAATACAATGAATCCAAAAGGATGGATTTCACTTTGATATCCATGAGCACATACCTTTCTTTTAATCCCACTCTCATATTTCAAAATCTGTAGAATACTCTTGAAGATTTCTATGTTATGAGTTAAATATGAAACAGAGCTAAAAAGAACCCTATAGCATTTTACCTGTTCTATCATCTTCTGCATCCAACTGTTGTTTCACATTGAGAATTTAAATTGGAAGGTCTTTCTGCCACGGGAGGTTTTTCACTACCTGGCAGAACAGCTTCATTGTCCATTGCTAAGGTTCCTTGTGCTAATGCACTACAAAAAAAGATTATTATTTAATGAATACCTGTAGTCTCCAGGATGGTTCACTGAGGTTATCACTGTCAGTTACATTTCCTAAGCTTATATTAAAAATTACAGGAATAGCTACTGCTTTGTTCACTAAAGAGGACAGAATATTTTACCACTTAAGCAAAGAGTATGCATAGATACCATCCGTAGTTGCAGTCTCAAGTGTTCTTAAAAATAGCAAGGAATCCATCACTGGGCACCTGATCTTGGCCTGTGATTCAAAATCCATTTTTAGGCCCTTAAATAGGCAAAGGAGTTTATAAAAGCCCTTATTATCTAGTCATGTCACACAAGTCACTGTCTGCCAGTGGAATCCATCAGTCCCCTATCATTGGAGATAAGTCATTTCTCTTTATCCAAGTTCACAGACTGTAGAGGCTATTATTTTGGTAATAGCCTTCAGGTGTTTCCATTTTGACATGTGAAGCTTTTCAAAAGACTTCTGAAGACTTTCAAGAAATATTCAAACCATCCAGGCTCAAATATGAAGAGAGAGTCACCTGTTGCTTTCCATTCTCTCCATCTTTCCTCTTTTCTTTTGATCCTTTCAGAAAAATTTTGAGCGAGATTTGTATTTTTCAAATTCTTTTTGACAAGTGAGTTATTGATTTGAGATTGTAAAGCACAATTTTAATCACTTAATTGTTGGCCAGTCCAATCAGTATTTTAGCTGGTGAAATGAAATATTTTTTTTATATACAATGCTTATAGAAAAACACTATGAAAAATTAATTTCAACAAATATTTTCCAAGTTTTTCATTTATAGGCGCTTCACTACCTCACATTCTTGTTCCCAGATCACTGTAAAGTTTCTTTTCTAACCTTGATCATTAAGAAAATTGTCAACACTGCACTTGATATCACATTGACTAGTCTCATAACAGAGGCTTTTCTGAATGAGTAGTACACTCTCTATCTGTTATTTTTAAAAAGTAATCAATGGCAGAGCACATTTATTGTTAGAATTTTATCTCTCTGTAGCATTTATGTAACATACAACCAACACTGAGCAAGAACTGAGGTGTTCTGAACATCAGTGTGTACTGATAAAAACTGATAAAACTAGTATGGAAGTTCTTTCAGCCTATGGAAAGCATCAAGCAAATCCTTCATTGTGAAAAAGCACTGGAAATTTTGCCTCAGATTTTAGAGAGCCTTCCTTCATTGGCTTCTGCTGTTTAAACACAATGAGATTTCAGATTATCATGTCTATTAAACTAAATCTCACCTAAATTTTGCTTATTCTACGCTTTGTGTCTAACTGCATCTTCCCATAAAAGCTCTCAAGTGGAAATACAACTACTTGACTTCTTGGGTTGTAAGAACTTCTTTCTCACTCTTCTATTAAAGGAGAAAAAGACTGAAAAGCTATAACTGTTCATCAAATTTATTGTGCTCGTAATCCTGTAAATTCCAATTCCACAGTTGTTTTTATTGGCTGAAAAACTTACTCAGGCTTTACTCATGAATTATGCATTTAAGAACTGAGTACAGACAGGATCTTATGATCCATAATTACAAATCAAGTCTTATACAAGAATCCCTTCCTGTATCACTCTGGTAATTCTTTCAGCAACACAATTTTGTATCTCCAGTATTATGGCCTTTTTTTTTTTTTTTTTTTTTTTAATTTCTTGGGGGTCTGTATATTGTTAATCAAAAAATAATTAAAATTTTAAACAAACAAACAATAAACTCGTATTGACAGTGCTGCAGTCCCTTTTTCCATCAACATACTTTCATGACTTCACTAGGCTAATGAGTGAACTCACAGTTGCTCCAAAAAAGGCTGTGTCCTCCTCAGTTCAAGTGCTTGCACAAATTTCTAACGTGGCAAGTCTGCAAAATTTAACATTATTAGACATAGATATAAGCACATCCTGTACACACAGGCAGAAGGTGGCAAGGAGGTGGAGAAGAGCAATGGTCCTACAGCCTACGTAGCACTGGAATTGCTGGAGGAATAATTTTCTGAATGCAACCCAACACAGCCCTCTAGTTAAGTATGAAGTTGGACATGGAAGGCTCTTTAGACAGTTGGTCACAAGAGATTCCTGTTCTGAATAGTCCCCTGGGGCAGAACCAAGGTCTTGCAGGCTGCAGAAAAAGCCTGAATACTTCCAGCACAAGTGTTTAAGCTCAAACCCAAAGTACTGTGAGCGCTCTGATAAAATGAAAAAAAAAGGAAAGCTCCACAATCTGACAATGTTGAGTGGGAGCTCTGCATGCTGGGTATCTCAATAGGTAAGAAGTAGTTCAGAAGTTACCAGTTGAAAGGTCAGACAATGGAAGCATCTTCTTTAAACATGTCGTATTTCACTCAATGGTCTGACAACAGTCATCTTAGATTTAGCATGCCTCCTTTCCCAAAGGGAATTTAAAATATTATAGCTCTGTAGAAACCTTGATGGCCACCCCTTGTACTATTCAAACAAGGAGTATGCATAGCACTATGCTGTGATCAAAATCAATTACAGTAGCTTAATGATTAACTGAAAAAAAAATTAGTGAATGTTTCATTATTTTATATGTAATTTATTTTAGAAACATAGAGCTTTGGATATGTGGGGGGGAAAAAATGAACACGTTTTTGATGGTATTTTCAATATTCCAATTTTAGCATAATGATTTAAGGCATTTATGACTGCTTTAAACTAGAAAGCACATATCCAGCTTCCAGATCTATAAAAAGCAACAAAAATGTGCCTTATTGAATGTTAGGCACAAGTCTATGTCTATTTTAAAAAGCTTTGAATATTAATGAATATTTTCTGAAAAATTGCTTAAAATCTTATGAAATCATAACTCAAATCACAACTTTAACAAGTTTGAGTTCCCTGTAATGATAAGGGTCCAAAAGATTTAGGACTTTTAGAATTAAAAAAAAAAGATTTAAGCTTTTAGTTTGAAAAGAAACAGAAACACTGAGAATAAAGCTTCTCTGATGCCACTCAGGATCAACTTATTTCTAGATAACAAAATACCAGCCAAGCATGAGATTTGCACTTTCACTTCAGATTTCTTCCTGCACATGAACTTCTTCCTGCCTTATCAATGCAGCTACCAAAAGGCTTAGTGAGTGCAGTTGGATAGGAGTCTCTCACCGTAGTTCTGACTGAAAACTTAATTGTTCGTGTCCATGTGTAGCAGCAAGTCATGCCTGCAGACTCGTGATAAATTTAACTGCGGAAAAGGAAAAAAAAGAGGGATAGATAAAATACTAACCTCCATCTGTATGAGTTAATGTCCCAAATTATATTACATGTATTATGCATATAACTTAGTATTATTTATACCGTAAATCAAACAGCCTGATCAAAACGAGAAATACTCTACCTGCACTTCAAGCAATATGGGTCAGTTTAAACATGCTTAATGCTACCGTGTCCCTAGCAAATTTATTTCTGTCATTTAGATCAAAGGCATGTATTTGCAGCATTTTCTACGCCTGCTCTACAGATGCAGATATGTTACTTCCATAAGACCTGCTACAAACGCTATTGTAATTGCCCAAAAAATACTAAAATCACAGGATTTAATTCTGTGAAAGAGTCTCTTTAATAAAATATTGCTGGTTTTCTCTTAAGACTGGGTCATTACTTATTCTTTTCATGCAGTTCATTTCTGAAGTTTCAAAGTGTTTGACAATAACAAAAAAATCAATTAAAAGCCCAAAGACAACACTGCAGTAACATGAAAAGAAATATAATAAAATTAAATGCAATTTTCTAAATTATTCAAATTAAAAGTTTTATAGGTATCCACAGTAATAAAAAAATAATAAAAACCCTTCAAATGAAGCAAAAAAAAAAAGGCAACAGAGGGTTTGAAGACTGATATTTAGTTTAATATCTGTAATTAGTTTAATAATTTGGCAATACTTGTGCCTCACAGGATAATAGCAGTTGTCTACAGAAATTGCATATGCACTTGCTCAAAACTACAGTTTTTCTTTTAACTATCTGTGTGCCAATGTACAGCTCCTTTATGCTGTATCTACTGAACACAGAAATATTTTGTGCTTTTGTGATGCATTTGATCTTTAAATCTCAAGGTAACTTAAACAACCACAGCATTCGGCAAGACAAAAATTACTTTTACTTTATATCTGGGGAAAACAGAAGGATGAGAGTCCTACCTTCAGGAACTTCACACGTTCCTGAGTAAAAATTAGAGTGCCCAGAAGCCCAGAGGTGACAAATATCCATGGTTTTCAGTGATGCATGTGGGAGTTCCAAAGCGTCGCTGCGTCAGCAGCAGCAGTCCTGCTGCCCTCACTCAGGTATGAACCTGGAGACCTTTGCTTTTGCTGCCTGAGTGTATAAATGTTGGACTGCATGGTTTCGTCCCTGGCTGGACTGCATGATTTATTCCCTGGTAACTTATCATGGCACTGTATCTAAAACCCCATGTTATGGAGAATTTGATGGCCTTTATTGTAATACAAGCTGAGAATCTCACAGATGGTGCATTTGCCGTCACTACTTCTCATGACAGCATCCCAGTTTTACAGAGTGAGAAGCCACAAACAATGGAATTAAGATCTGAATGTAAATTCACCTGGATCAAGATGTTGCACTACCCCAGAGATAATTGAGAAATTAGCATAATGAGGCAAACAAGTGCTTTAGAGTCATAACTTCCCCTCCAATGCCTCTTGCAACGCTTCCTTTGCTCTGCTGAGTTCTAAAACCATCTCAGGGCTGCTGACAAGCAAGAGATAAAGGAAAATAATAAAATGCTGTCAACAAATGCTGCCCGTTCCTTTTTATGCTCTTTACACACATGATCTGGGCTACAGAAAAGTAGAAACAGTCATGCATGAAATGGCTAAATCCTGCCTCCAACTGCATCCTGTGGCTGATGCTTAGGGGACATGGGAGAAACAGGGAAAGAACAGACTGGTCCTGCTTAGCAAACATCACTGCTTTTGGCAGTCAGAAGGTTAAGGTTTTCCTGAGCTGCCTATCTGCCATTCATCTGGAACCAAGTTCTAAAATTTAATTACAACTTTATGAAAAACATATTCCCTCCTGCTTCTTTTAGACCCATTCCTTGAAAACAGAGAGGTGGGTTCTATTCTTTCCTAAGTAAATTGTTCACAGCTGCCTTTGTAATGACATGTTTTTATTGATCTCCCTGTGACCCTCTTTCTTGCACAATTTAAGTCCTCTGTTTCCTCAGAAGAAATAAATCCTCATATATTTGGTAACATCCATCTCCAGTAAACACTTCCATTACTCATAATACTCTATCTCACCTTTACACCAGGCATTAATCATCACAGCTCATAATTACTATGATTAAGAAACAGTGACACTCCATTAAAAACATTTTTTCTCATTTCATAAGTGCTTAGTTTGCTAAAGGAACTTTCTGTGTATACTGTCAGAAATCCTAGTTCACCACCACTACAGCTATTCCAGCAAACTCAGGAGCCAAAAACATTCCTACTCACAAGAATTTCTCTCTCTGCAGTTATGAAACCGTTAAAATTGCCTTTGTCACACCTTTGGTGCAGTGGCCTGGTCCTCCTTGGACAGAGCCATCTGCACTGCAGTCCACTAGGTTAAGTATGTTCCCCATGGGCATTTTGGATGCAGTCCCTCCACCTCTGGATCTTGGGAGTGTTTAATAGCATGGCCAGATGCTGCCTGGTAACCCTGGGGCAAGTGAGCGTGCCCTGGCACTGCTCATTGCCAACATGGATTTAATGAAAGCCCAAAACGACAAGGTTATGCACAGGGCTTGATTTACCTTCCACTCCCACTTATCAGAAAAGATTATGTCTGATCAGCATGGGCCCACACAAACCAATCTCCAGATTTTGGATGCTCTTGAAGATATGGGGCTCCAACATCCTTCTGCAGCCATCTAGGTCAAGCACATGCTATTCATAAATGTTTAACATAAAGAGAGTGAACCACAAAGTGAGAGCAGCATTCCTACAGCTCAGTCCACTGCCAGAATCATATTTTCCTCTGTTTTGTGCTTAAGGTGCCCTACAAATTTTTGGTCACAATTGTTAGTTGTTTTGGGTTTTTTTTTTAAATGAAAACAATGGAACTATTTAATCACGGCTTAGAAGCTCTACAGGTAGGATGCTTATTCCTGTCCCAAATAATATGTTACTTTTCTATTTCCAATTATTATAAAATAATGTATTCATGTCTTTTTTTTCCTCCCCAGAAGGGAGGTCAGAGATAATATATTTCTTCTATTTCAAAAATTAAAACCAAAGAAACACAGCCCAAGCCATTTCCAGGCAGCTTTTTATTAAAGATGCGCTTTAGCATGGTGTACTTCCTCACACTTTCTTGCTCAGTTGGTAAAGCTACCCAGCTGATCATCCAGCTTTTCAGCTGTATCCTTAAAGTCACACACCATTCCATGCAGCTGAATTGAACTGAGGGCTTGTTGAATAATGAATTCTGCTCTCATTTTGTGAGCCTTCTCATCCAACAGTTATAATATTAACGGGTTCCATTTACAAACCTAACCACCTTCTCATTGAAACACAGTCTTTTATGCAATTTTAATGTATTAGTGTGAACATTACTTCTGCTATATGTTCACTCTTCCCATTGTGTTTCTCCCATGCCTGTTGGTTTCTGTAGGCTTTGGCTGCTGCAATGCTCCAGAAAGTTCAAAAAGCTCCAGTTTTGCTAAGCTCTGCAGAAATGTGGCTTGTTCAATTTAACTTTAGGTGAGATCCATCTCACTAAATTTGGATAGCTACAACATAGTCATCTGAGTCTGCATAAAAAGGTCCCTACTAAGGTTGTGGAGACAAAAAGGCATTTTTTAAAGGCAGGATACTTCAGTCTTGTGAAATCACAAGAACCAGTTAAGATCCGGACTTTTAAACTCTAGCTGTCTAAAATTAGCCGAACTAATTATGTTTCACTTACATATTTTTTAATACCACCTTCCTCATAAGCACATGAGGAGGGCCAATTCTTTGATTGCCCTGAAAAAGAACAGCAGAACAACACTTGAGAGCGCAATGTGTTGTATTTTCCCAAGTGATTAGCAGTCCATAAGTGCCAACCTGCAAGTGCAAATCATATTCAATTACCATCAATCTAGAGCAGAAAATAAGGACATGATTGTTTAGCGTGTAATTCTGTCTTTTCCAATGATTTTTCCAGGACATACTATACACCCTATGAAATTCTTCCAGGCAATTAATTTGTAGTGTGGTCTAAAGAACAAAATTTTCCTCTTTGATGAGCTATGATCAAATACACTGTCAGCCTAAGATGGAATGAATTTGAACCAGCAGCATGGTTCCTGGGGCCATGAACATGGAAGTGGTAGTAGGAGATAGCAAGGTTTGCTATGTGCTGCGTTCACATTCCATCGATCATTCACGTGATTCAAGGTACCCTTGTGCAGACAGAGAATTCATATTTTGTGGGGAAAAAAAAACCAAACCAAAACAACAACAACAACAACAAAAAACAGCTGTGAAGTTTTATGGCACAGAATTATACTTTGCTTTCAAATGCACAGAAACTTCTGTTTGTTTCACATCTGGAACTGAAATCAGAGTTCAGCCCTTGAGGACCACGTAAATAATTTGAGACTCTCAGTTTGAAAAGGGCTAGGAAGGTGTGCATTAATATTTAAACTTGTTTTGCATGGCATTTTCTGGGACATGTTTTCTAATCATTGACATTATCCAAACATGCCACATTTCCTCTTTAGCAAGGTTTTACTGTGGGATTATCTTGATTGATGTGGATAACAGCATTGCTGCAAAGAGAGGTTTTTTATGCATGCACTCCAGTTTCTGTTAACAACTGTAAAGATTAGGGGTTTATACAACAGGTATTAACAGACTTTTCCTGTTATTAACAATTTAGGTCAGTATTTTGCTTTTTATTTTATGCATGAAGGTTTTACGATTATGTATTCCAAGCATTTCTGCTTTCTTGTTTGATTTATTGTTGAGCAAGCTTACTTAAGTCTTTGCTCAATTTTTAATATTTGAGGAATTCAAAAAGGCTGCAGGCTCAAGGAGGGTCAATACATTATATTCTACATTTAGGATGAATGTAAAATGTGTTTCCATTTTATTTTGTGTTACTAAAAACCTTATGATTAAAGTCACCAACTATATTAACATTACTGGTAAAACGATGTTCTATATGACATATCAACAGGGTCACAACGAGACTGTCACAGCTGAATGCACTGGGCTCTGCTTGAGGCTGTGAGTGGTACTGGGTGAGAGAGAAGGAAACGAAGTGCTACTCAAATATATGAAATTAGATATAACTCAAAGATTCTAAAAATATTCTACCTTGAGTCCCACATATAACGTTCTTCCCTTGCCCATCTTCTCTCAAAAACATCCATTAAGGTTTTAATTTTTATTTTTGTCAAAGAACTCAGAAATATTTTTACATACTTTTCTGAAGGAAAATCCATGCCCCATCTATTCTCTACCATCTGCAGATCTGAAAGTTAAACAGATCTTTTTCTTCATGATACCAGAAACATCAGGGGGTTAAAACGAAAAGAAAAAAAAAAAAAAAAATTAGAGCAATAACACTGAGATGAAATATGTGCATTCACTTCACTTCGAAGCCTGTAGCTTCCAAAAAAAATTGTGTTTGCATAATAAAAGGAATGAATGTTCAAATGAAAAATTTTACATATAAATAGGTTTCTTACAAATCAGATATGTATATAGCTTAAAAAGCATCCAAGAATCTTGATGGCTGTAAAATGTTTAGTTGTTGACCTCACTTCATTCTTCCTAAGGAGAAACAGATGTATGTAATTGAAATTATATGTGGATTTAAAGTTGTGCCTAATTTATGGATTTTGATACATCTCTTCACTATTATACAACAAATGAGGATTTCTTTCTTCCTTTTTTTTTGTTTTTAGGTTTTTTCATTTGGATGTAGCTGTATATTTTTTGAGGTTTGTCAATGCTACAGGCAAGGGTGTGATTTTGGCACAAATCTTTGCTCTTGGATGTGTATACATTGTTTATTTGGCCCAAATACAGGGTGATGACATCACCCACTATCTGGACAATTTAAAAGCCCAAACATATAAATTATTCTGCCCTCTATTATTTTTGAGTACTGCAGATCCAGTGAGGATCTCTGTCTCCCTCTGCCCATTGCCAGCCAGTGTGGGCAGTGTGAGTTCTGCTGTGAGCCAGGTCCAGGCCACCTGGTGACTCTGGCAAATATACATAACAGGAATAGAAGGGAATTAAAAGCTCTTATGAGAAAATCACGAGCATTCCAGAGCTAGGGTGCAAAATCTCGAGGAAAAGAACTAGCAATAGTTCCATGAGGCAAGATCAGTGGCATTTTAAATGTGTTTCATTTTATCAAACAGAAGGTACAGCACCAGAAGCAAGCACTGTTTGATGGCATCGCACCGTGACATCAAGGAGAGCGGGATCTGGCTGACCTAAGCTGCTGTAATTGTCTTGCATCTCATTTGAAATAACTAGGGTGGGAGGGTTCCCCTAGTATTTTTGCAATTATTTCAGAAATATGTTTCCTTTAAACAAAAACAGGAAAATATCCTCTGCTGATGCAGTGGATGATGAAATTCCAGTGTGCTCGGTTATAAGCAAAGTGTATAACTTGCACTTCTTTGTCAATTAATTAAAAATACAGTTTTATTTCACAAATTAAAGAACAATTAAGTAAAATACAAACAGCACAGTTCTCTTTAGGCTCAGTTGGCAAAATTTCTCTTAAAACCACGTGACAAAAGCACCTTCCCACAGGATCAAATCTCCCCCGTCATATCAACATTGACCTAAGATCTGGGGGATGAGTAATTTCAACAGCAAAGCCCTGTTTGGCAATATTGCACAATATTTTCTGGAACCCTTCCCTGCAGCCTACTGAGCTAACACCATGGCAAGTCTCAGGATCTAATGTATAAGACAAAGTTAAACCTTCAGAAACCTTAATTAGTCTACTGAGCGTTTGCAAATAGGTACATAGGCAAAGAAGAAAAAAAAAAAAAAAAAGCCTACCAAGTACAAGAGGGTATATAGTTAGCGGAATAAAGTACATTTCTCAAAAATTTGAGACAGAATTGGAAGTAATACCACATAATTGAGCATTTAAGGTAATTTTTAGGCACCACTATTCACAGTGGGGGATCACTGAAATTTTGCATGACTCAGACAGACGGTATACTTAAAAAATCATTATATTTTTAAAAAGCCTATCGGCTTTCTTCCACTTTCCTGCTCAAAGAATGAGAAAAATGTAACCCATGTGTCCATAAACAAACAGTTTTGGGATACAGTCACAAGCAGTATGGAGTTCTGTTCTGCAATAAATCCCTAAGCTTCTTGTCCCCTGAACCTTCTGGCAGGGAGGAAAAGGAGTTGGGACCTCCAGAGCAAAGACAGCCCAAAGAGGAACCCCTTACAAGCTGTCTTGAGCTGTTTTTCACACACTGCAAGCTGACAGAGCCATCTCAGGACACTCTGCAAAAATCCAGTGCCTGGCAGCACAGGCTCACACATCGAAGCACTACCTCCATCCTGAGGAGCTGAACATTCCCAGTGATGCTTTCCCCTACACCACTGTTTTTCAAGGCCATCGATTATGCAAATTCTGGGAAAATGCAAGCAGATAAATTATTCAAGGTCTTATTTCTTCATTCTTACTTCTAAAATCTTCCAGATTTCTTCAGCAAGTGTAAAGCAAGTGGTTGTGGGTTCAGGAAAGGGGCTGCCCATCTGAAGAGGATGGGGAAACTATGCTAGAACAGAACCACAGGGTTTAAATTAACCGTCACACAAAGGAAGACTGTCCAAACTGAGTGAAATGTCAAAGTTAAACAGCACAGTTCAGAAGCTATTTAAAAACACCATCCCAGGCATTAGGAGTGCCTGAAAAATGGTGAGAGGGGATCGCAAAAGGAGACTGAAATCATGACAGCTTGTCCATTGAGTTCAAATCATTACGCCAGACCAGGCAGGTGAGATTTTGCACTAACTCGTCTCAGTAAAGGAATGGATAAAAAGAATAATGACTCCATTCAACCAATTGCCTTCACATATGAAGCTTAGATTCAAGAATATTTTCTGGAGCTAAGTCTCACAATTTTTTAATGAGAGTATTACTTTCAGAGACATACTGTGTCCTCTTACTGCATTTAAAAGGGAAAATATCTTCTGGATATGTGAGTACAGTAGAGAATTCTGCAAAAATTAAAATGTCACAATACTAAACTTATAACATTGCAAGATAATGCCATTCTCATGACCAATAAAATTTTCACCATACATTTCAGATATATTAAATTCTCTGACTGGAAGCCATGTCTTCTCCTTTCCAAACTCAAGGAAATGGAAAATCAAGGCAAGTCCTCACCAAGTAACTCCCACCAAACAATACAAAAGAAATTAGAGTCCCAATGGCTAATTCATACAATCACTGAAATTTTTGGTTTGAAAAGACCTCTAAGACTCAGAGTCCAGCTGTTAGCCCAGCACTGCAAAGCCCTGCCAATAAACCGTATCCCCAAGTGCCACATCTCCATGTCTTTTAAAAGTCTGCAGGGATGGCGACTCAGCCACTTCTTTTGGCAGCTTGTTCTGATGTCTGACAAGCCCTTCACTGAAGACATTTTTATTACTGTCCAATCTGAACCTCTCCAGTGCTGCATGAGGCTGTTTTATCTCATTGTATCACTTGTCACCCAGGAGAAGAGAACAACCTCCACCTCGCCACAAGCTCCTTTCAGGTAGCTGTAGACAGTGGTCTGCTTGCGTCAGAGCGGCTACTTCTTATTTTCCCACAATATTTTAACAGTTTTTAATTTCACAATATTTTGACAAAAAGGAGCTTTTTGACTTTGTAGCCCAACAATAAGAACATGCTGTCAGAGGCTCAGATTCAAATCTAATCTCTCTCTCTGGACCAAAGCAAGCATCTAGGAAAATACCTTAGACACAAAATAATGAAGAATTGTGGGCTAATGCCCCCTCAGTCTGTCATTTCTTTTCTATTGAGCACTTGGATTCATTAATACAGTAACCTGGGAATCCCCAGAATGTTCTTAGCAGCAGGCTGTAGAGCTACTTTTTGTGCTGCTGACCAAGAGAGATGCTTAAGCATTTAATACATAGTGGAGATGTTCCAACAGAACGGTACAACATTCTGTAACGCATATAACTCTGCAGTTAGGACTTTTAAGTCAACAGGGGGTGGGAAGTGCATCTCCTTAAAATCAGTAGAGATTCAGACTGTTTCTGATTCAATACATGTAATAAAACTGCAGCACCTGTTTTTTGATAGCATCTGTATCGTCCTGAAAATCTAGCTTTTGTTTTTTATCTGAAATGTCTGGGAATTAATTTTTTTTTGCTGTTGTTCTGTTTGTTTGAAAAAGGCATCTTGCTTTGATTAGCTGGGGAAAAAAAAGTGGGGAGGAGTAAAGAGAGATCAGTTCCTCGTCAGCTGGAACCATTTTAATCTATTTATTTTTAAGTCGGTCACTGAACTGACAAATCAATTTATTGTGCAGCCCAATTGCAAATCGTCTGCCCTGCAGTCAAAGCGAGTTGCACATATGTAGGCAAAATTTGGCCTTTGCTTTCTGAGCACAGCCCTCTTAGCTGCAGAATACCAACTGCAGGCTCCACAGGCTCCATGTCAGGCAGTGCCAATGGATAAACTAATAGGGAGAGGCTTCACTGAGATTAAGAGATTACAGTTTCTCTGTAAAATATAATTAAAAGAGAAGGAAGGTTAATTTCTCTAATTCCTAAAATGGAATAAGTTGGAGAAAAATATCTTCTATTTTTATTTTCATAAAAGTAAGTATTCACGACTGTCACAAAGCATTGTAACACTACACACATATTCCAACAACAAAGCAAATGTATCCATGAAGAAACACCTACTCTGCACTATTTTATAATTTCACCTGACTTTCTAATTCAGTAATTGTATTGCAACTAGCGGGAGCAAGCTATGCAATAAAGAAGTAGAATTGTGGAATTTTCTGCAACCTAAAGCAAAACATAAATACCCAGAGCAGATTTACTACTTTGCCATTTGCTGTGACCAGCCTGCACCTACAAAAAATGATTGCTTGGTACCTTCCTGATTATAAGTAGGAAGAATTTTCTGCTTGCTTACTTAAATCCTGTGTCAGTAACTGGCCAAAATTGGCACTCCTGTTTCTGCAGAAGACATTGATGGTTTCTGGATTAATCTTCTCTGAACACATCCTTTTTAATAAGAGGAAGCAAGAAAAGCAGCAAAGCAGTTCCGCTCCACAGGGATACCACAAGGAGGTGGTATGTACTGTAGCAGATCACTTTGGGTCTCTGGAAGGCTTTTGGAACTCCACTGATGCGTATTCTTGGAAAGCACCGCTTGAAATCACCCCTAGAGCAACACAACACGTGCGAAACAAAAACCCACCTCGCAGCTGATGTGGTCATCTGTGCAGACAAGTTTACTTTGCATCTGTGGCACCATGTGTCAGATGTTCCCAGCTTTCCACTTCCTCGCAGGAAGAGTGTGAGGGCCCCCTCTGCCTCCACTCTGGCCTGGAGCACTTGATTTGGAACCCAGTGGTCTAATGTAATTGCTGCAATGGACTTGTAAAGCTGTTGCACAGTGTGCCTTCAGGAATTAAAAGGACAGAAACAACAAATACGTTCATCCAGCCTGACAGCATCTATAGAATTCATCTAAAATCTGAGAAATTATGCATCAAAGCAAAATATGCTGTTTGAATTGCTGATTATTTTAGGAGGGTATACAGGTGCAGTTTAGGGTTCCAACCACAAATAATCACCACATTTGGAGAAGCATTGCTTCAATGATGAATTAAGCTCATAAACATGCCTTATTTTTATCTGAACTTGTTCTCTCAAATGTGAAATCTACCCACTCCATTCACAATATACTTGAATACCGCCCATTCTTGTATTTTAACTGAAAGACAAATTAAACAGATATAAACAAAGTAAATCAGAATATCACCACTTCTCTTTGGAACCAAGCTGTATACTTCACAGTACCTGTGAAATCACCTGGTTGTAAAACTACCTGGTTTTTAAAACCACCATTTTATTAGCATTTAATCATTAGAAAAGGCATTAAGCATTAGAAAAGGTATTCTCTACTAACTGCAGAAGAATTTTAAAACATCAGGAAGAAAAGTCTTCTCAGTAAGAAATCAAAAATTATCCAGACTCAGAGTCTGAAATCTGCACCTTGGTGTAGGTTTGATTTCTCAGAAACTGGGGAGGTTCATCTGAAGATAAATAATTATACTGATTAAATTTATTAGCAAAGATATTATATAAAACACATCTTTTTGACTTTTACCTCCATCCTGGTGTTAACCGCCATCTTGTGTGTATTCTAATACTAAAAAAAAAAATGATCTTGTGAAAGATTCAAGAAGATGCAAAACTGAATGAATAACTCCACAAAGGCTTTAAATAAATTTATGTAATCCAAATGTGGGGTTTATTTTTATGGTAAATTTAAATTTTATCATAAAGAATGTTAAACTCCATACCTCTTTTTTGCCTCATGATTCTATCAGTAATAAAAAAAAATCTGTTTTTCAAAACAAGTAATTATGAACAGATAATATTAGTTGAAAACATTCCATTTGTGATGGAATAACAATTTAAAAAAAATTAACCAACCAAACAAAAAAACCCTCATAATATTTAGCAAAAACCATGAAGCAATCAAGGTCCTCACATGACATTCTTATAATTAGAAGTTCTTCACTAAGTTACAACAATCTCCTATGCTACTAGCAGCAAAATCCAAATAACTACATAACCAGACTTGGAGAATCCTTTGGCACATGTGTGTAAAAATGAAAGAACAGACCAAAAAATTCCTTTCATCTGGTCTGGCAGATACCAGCCAGTCTCAGAGCTAGATCACGTACCTGAAAGGCAAGCAGGAGTTAGTGATGGATTTCAAACACTCGGTTCCAAAATAAAACTAATTCAGCAAATAGAAATTATCTTTTGGAAGGAGATTTTTTTTTTTCCCCTTTATCACCTGTTTTATATTTGTCCTAGTACTATCTGATAGAGATTGAAGATTCTGAAAATCATTTTAAGAAGAGAACATGACAGCATGAAAACTCAGCTGGTGACACAAACTAGCCTATTCAGAAAAGAACCATTTGAGTTTATTAATAAAAGCATCCAGAATAGAAGTGTGACTTCATGAAAACCTCTGTCTTAAGTAAGAAGTGACCAATATTACCTTTCAAAATAAAGGTGAGGTTGTCCTTGTCTCTTTTAATTAAGTTCCAGGATGAGGTGTCTCCTATTTGATCCTACTAAACAGCTCATGAACAGTCAGAACACTCTTCCAGGCTGATTGAACTATTTCCTACAGTCAGAGAACTCAACCCCGCATTTCTATCTGACTTTAAAGAGGTGGGTTACCATATCCATCAGGACATTTCCTAGTCTCCTTCCTTGTGGAGGCTATGAAGCTGTAGAGGACAACGCTAAACTGGAGAATTCTGCAGCATGTGAACCACCTTAGCTGGGAAGAGAACTTCAAATCCCTGTGGTCAAAAGCTGACTTTAGAGCAGAGTCTGCCCTTAGCATGGAAAGTGGAGCCCTCAGGTGAATACAAACCACTAAGCCTCATGTTCACATGTATTTTCTCTCTGGCTCACTGAATCATAAATTATTTTCTGCCTAAAATAACCAAGGTCAAGGAAGCTCCTTGTACGTGAGAAGAGATTGTGAACCGGTTCAGACCTCAAGTATTGTGGCCGAATGCTTTAACTGTGAAGCAAGCAAACACACAGAGAGACTATTGTATCAGCAGCCCTGCTCTTCAGCTCCCTGCTGTGAGAGCGATAAACTATTTCTTGGGGGGGGGGGGGGGGGGGGTGGACGGTCTGTTCTGTTTGTTTAAATTGACCTCTATTCTTGAGGCAGAGCGTCAGGAGAGGGCACGGTGCTCTGTTTCTTCCCGTTCCCTCTCCATTCTCCTCCAGGAAGTACAGGAGAGATAACTTTTTCATTCTGTACACACATAAACAGCCAGGCTCCCCTCCTTCTGCAAGCAGGGAAGAAACGGGGACAGCCAAAATAGAGTGGAGCTGGTGCTGTCCTTCAACTTGAGACATGGCACCCTCCCTCCCTGTGATGGCAGTCGAAACAGGACCTGAAAGACAGGATTCCCACTTGGAAGGATTTGCCACCTTTCATGTAAAACTTAGAATGTTTACATCTAATTTGTAGGTTCTACCACCATTGGCAAAGATAGGAAGGTTCAGAAAAAAGGTCGCTAATCAGGTAAAATATGAAAGCTGATCACACTGCTGCAAGTTCAGCCAGTGTGTTAATCAGAATTGAATGACTATCCTCAAATCTTTTCTGGCACCTTTTCTGTAGGAGAATAGGAATTGTTGAGAACAGAGAGTGACTATCACTTCTGCATTTTCCAAGACAAGCAGTGCCCAGTGGGAATTCAAGAAGTGCTGCCACGTAGCCTGATGCTTCTTTGAGAAAGAATGACTAAAAAATTCCCATAATCTGCAATTAGCCATGTTGTAGTGACTGTTAAGCCTGATTCCTTCTGCATTTCTGCATATGCTTATGCAATACAGAGATTCCACTCTCTGCTTCAAAAAAATTACCTGTTAGTGGTGGTTACTCACTAACAAACAACCAAGGTATGCGATTAAAAAGAACTTCATTGTGGCATCAACTCTCTTTAAAAGGAAAAGGAGGGGTGGGCAGAGGAAGAGAGGGAGAGGGAGACGCTCTAAGTTCAGAAGCAAAACACTGTTATTATTCTGAAGCAGGAATGACATCCTTGCATTAACACAGCATGAAATCATGGTAGCAATTTTCATGCTGTATTATTTTGTTTTTGTCAGGTCACTGACTTCCAATTTCATCAATACTATATAAAACCAAGGAAGATAATGTAATAAAAAGCATCCACTCGGAGTCCAACACTGAAGCAAGAACATGTTGCTTTTTCTGTGAATTTAAACCAACCAATCCACACACAGAAAATGTGTTGCTTTTGTCCCTGAATAACATAAATACACCAAACTCAGAGGTTACAAAAAAGAAAATATACCAAAGAAAACCTGATATAATACTAACTATATGTTACCTATGGCTTACAGGTTGATCTTTACCTTCCTCTAACATGCAAAATAGACAAAGTATAAAGCCAAAAAGCTACAGTAGGCTTTGTTTACACTGATCTAAACCCATACTCTTGAGCACTATTCATTTAAAGAGAAATTACCACTTAAATCGTCCCAGACTTAGCTCACACTTTCTTGTCACCCGGCCGTCCTTCTGTATTTTGACTATATCATTACAACTGATCTGAGGTCTCCTAAACCACAAGTTATAGCAAGATACAGAAATAAGAGCGAGACACCTGCTATTTTTAAAGGAAGCCCGCCAAGCCCACACTCGTGAGGGTGTCACTCCAGGAAGAAGAGCTCACACAATTGCATAATGCTAATTTGCATTAGGAGAGAAGTCCCTAGAGGTCCACCTCTCCATTTGGAAGTATTTATGAGGTACTTTGCCTAGAGAAGGGAGGAAGGGAGAACAAAAACCAAGGAGCTATCACATACAATACATAAAAATGAGCTTGGGGTTTGGCATCTTGACCGTGAAGTATGTCAGTATCTGCCTCTCTAATTCACAACTGTTCCACCAGGCTGTCAATCCCCGAGCAACTTATCTGAGCATCTGCACAAAGCCTCAACACGAGAAAACTTTCTTATGAAGGAGGCACTAAACTCTCACTTTTGCTCTCAGGCATACACCTGCGCAAGATCAGAGATGATTTTCCAAGGAGATATGTGCAACTCCTTCCTTCAGAGGGGACTGGAAGCCCCTAAAAAAGGGTAGCAGGGAGATGGACACACCCGGTCCTACTCCCTTTATTGTCCAGCTGTATCCACTCCAGGCATGTCCCTCACTGACACTGAGTCCATGAGGAAAGTTACCTGCTGCTCCCATTCCCCAGGACTCAACTGAAAAAATCCAAGTGCTGGAAGGGACATGATGCTCAGTCTGGTCAAGCCCCATTCTGGAAGGGCGAGGGACGAGAGGTACAGCACAGCACACCCATCCCATAGTTAACACAGCCCCCTGTGAGGGCAACAGTACCTACCATTCTTTGTAAGAGCTGAAACGTGAACAATTGCTGTGGTATTCTCCATTGTCCCACAAAAAATGGCAGCCATATGTTTCCCTATTAAAATGCTGTGGGAGTAAATTAGACATTCCATGATTTTTTAATGAAACTGGATCCTTCCCATTGCTGTTTGAAAATAATTAGAACTTCTTCAACACTGAATGATTAAAATATAACTAACACCACACTTCTTTCACATGATCAATGTTGGTACAATGAATAGTGCATGAATTAATAATGTCTAGGCACTTTTTCTAATTGTTTCCTAATGTTCTGTTATTATATATTCATTTGATATTCACTGCGATGCTAGTGATCACCATTTTTTAATTTGTTCCACAAAAATCATACCATTTGCCTTCGCTTTCTACAAAAGAATTAAAAGAATGAACCTCAGTCACCTGATTTCTGTCAGGTGAGCTGCCAGGTGACTGGAAAAGGGGAAGCACTGTACCAATCCTTAAAAAAGGGTAGAAAGAAGGATGCTGGGAACTACGGACCTGTCAGCCTCACCTCTGGGCCTGGGAAGATCATGGAACAGATCCTCCTAGAAGCTCTAATAAGGCACATGGAGGGCAGGGAGGTGATTCAGGACATCCAGCACGGCTTCACCAAGGGCAAGTCCTGCCTGACCAACCCAGAGGCCTTCTGTGATGGAGTGACTTCATCGAGAGGGCTACAGATGTCAATTATCTGGACTTCTATTTAAAAAAAAAAAAACAACAAAAAAAAACCCAAAAAACAAAACAGCACATCACTTGCAATTCATCTTCTTCCAAGTGTGTAAGTCCCTAGGAGGTGGTATATTTCTACTTCTATGGTGTCCAAATTTTCCAGGTAGCATCAGATTTCTTATTATGAGTTGCCTATCTTTGGCTATTTTCAGGTTGTGAAGTCTGAGGAGAAAAATCAAGTTAGATTTTTCAGGTCCATGGAATTACAAACTTGTCTTTAAACAAAACAAAACATTCTAACACATATTACTAAGCCACACATATAGGAGAAAAAAATCAAAAGTATTGTGTAGAAACACATTCTTTAGAAGCAGGGCACCTGAGTGTGATATAAGTAACAAATGTGATATCCAGAGGACTGTGTACAGTACTTGTTTTGTTTGTTATTAGGCTTTGCTAGGCTTGATCATAACTCCAAGCACAAAATCTACTAAGACAAATCACTCAAGACAATACCACGGAGTATTTTCTTTAACAAATAAAACATCCACCTTTTGCGGAAAAGCTCAAAAAAATACAAAATGGGATGACTCCAGGCTTTGTTTTGTGCTGTTGTCCATATCTTCAAAATACCTTATCAAACAAAATAAAGTGCTTACATCAATATTTTATTGAAATTCTTTCAGAGAAGGCTTATATGCATTATATTTTCAAGATGAGATGCAGACTATTTTACTTGCAGCAGAGAGTAGTATATTGGATGATAGCTGACATTTGACTCCCAGGGTTTTTCTTTTATGAATCAAAATTCATTTATGGATAGTAAAGTAGAAAAGTGTGGCTAAGGAATCGATAAAAATGTTCTGTATTCTAGTTATGGAACATAGCGATAACCTTAAATCAACATTAAAGATGCTGGCCTGTGTAAACATTGACAAAGCCAAAGGAATTATTTTAAATAATAGACTTCAACAAGCAGGTATCAACAAGCTCTGTTAGTTGAGATTGCTGCCATCATTTATGATGGTTCTAATTTATCCAGCGTGTGAAAATGATCAGTGGCATGCAGACGATGGCGTAATTTAGAAAAAAAATTCAAACTATATGACAACAGTTCATCTTTCCTCTAACAGCTCTAAAATAATAATAAAAAAAAATCTCTTTTAAATACATAACATTTATTTACTGGCTCACCCCAGCTCCATGCCAGCTGCCAAAGACAGTTTTGTTTTTATTTTCCTTATTGGCAATGAACACACTGAAATTACAGTACTGAACGACAGAGCCCATGCATTAATAAATGCATAAATCAGCAAAGTCCATAAAACGAGTAGAACAAAGACCTCATATTTCCTGCCTGTCCAAAACATGGCTGCTATTGGAAAGTACTGTTTGTGTTCAAAGAATAAAACACCAAAACAGCAGAGAGGGATGAGGATGGGAGCTGTCTGCTCCGTACACACACAGATAACCCCACCTCCCCAGCCTGGAAAGGGAACTGACCCAACTGACCCAAGCAAAAGGGTGAAACACAAGAAGGAGGTGAAATAGTTTTTACAAGCAGGCCCAAGTAAAACAAAGACTCAATATCGACAGAAATTCAGGTAATGAACAAGACACATTCCAAGCTTATTTTATATCAAATACTAATTCTAGGAAGACATATTATTTAATTTTGTGTTTGAAACATATTTTTTCTCTGAAAAACAGAAGCCTAAGCTAATTCTTTAGACATTAAACAAAATCAATAGCACAAAAACCTATTTGGATTCTGTTTTGCTTTGAGGATTTGATTTTTTTTTTTCAACTTTTGCCTGTTTGCACACCAACATGTAATTTTTTCCTGATTCAATAGGATGCTTGAAATAGAGCTGTTCTTGAGATCTCTCAGGTAGAGCTTTAGAACATCCACTTAATTTTCAGTTTATTCAAAAACAATTCCATTCTATTACTCTAAATGACCATGTGTACTGCATAGAAAGCCATCAGAAATACCTACAAGTATACAGTTCATGACTGCAGCACATATCTTATTTATTGAGTCTTCCAATAGATGCTAGCACATATTGCTAACAAGGTTTCAGAACCTGCACTTCTGAGAATGCAAGATTTTAGCAAAAAAGGCATATCTCTCTCTCATATATATAAAAAAGGACTTAAATATGCAACTTTAATGTACCCCGAAGACAAAAGCTCAAAGAATCAAAGAGAAAAAAGAATCCAAAATGTCTTCTTATTTTATGTTTTAAGCAAAAGACCTGATTCTTCCACATTTAACAATATTAGCAATACTGTAAATTCAAAATGTCAGGAAATATTTGCAAGCAGGATCAACACAATGAGAATAAGGAATAAAACATGTCCAGGCAAAAGAAAGTGCTTTCTCTCCCCTTAGTTTGATGTGTTACTAAGAAATCAAAATATGCTTATTACTCTCTATTGGGAAATGCATATCAATTTCACCTTTATTTTATGAATATTTACTTAGCTGAATACCTAGTGCTGCTAATCCATATTTTATGAATATGCGTACACACACACAAAAGCTACATGGAAATTGTTTTCCTTATAACATAAAAGAACTTTTTCTCTTGGCGAGCATTTGTTATTTTGATCAGGGAGAAGAGATAAGACCTGTCACCAGCCCAAAAATATATATCTGAATTTTGAGAAGTTTTAAAGACTATTTCCAAGCCACAGATTATGTGGGGTTTTTTGTTTTCATATTGTACCTTTTGAGGCAGAAAAGGAGAGACTTTCCTTTTATCTTTTGTTTTGTCCTTTATTATGCCCTTACCTACGTTATCTTTAGTGAATAGTAATACATTTCATAAAGATAACCTAATTATTTTCAGGACAATAAGCAGCAAAAAGCCTCAGTGACTGAGGATAAAAATGCTTACCTTTTCACCACCCCATCATGTGATATTTTTATAACAGCTATTTTCTTTGCAAGGGTGCAGGGAGAAGCATCAGAAGCATTTTCTGCTCACATAGGAGAGAGTAACTCAATATATGTGTTTCAGAAACCATTTCTCAGGATCTTTCAATTCCATTTATTTCAAATAGCACTGCCTCAAGAGTAATAAGTATACAACTGCCTGGGGACAAAACAAAGTGTTTAATCTTGATGCAAGAGGTTGCACAGTTGTTAAACAAGAGAACCTCAGAATTTGTTTCTATTAGACAAAAGGAGAGAAGAATTTTATTCAGGATACTTTCTGCCAACCAAAAGAATTAGGAAATGTAGGTAGATTTTAGCAAAAAAGACATAAAATAAATGTATCATGCATGAGGATTTTTGTTTGCTGACCTTAAAGCAGCCTCTTTAACTCAGCAGGAAGCAGATCAGACAGGGAAAATCTGCATATTTTTTAATGGAGCTGTGTGTAGACACTAATGTTTACATCTTTGTTGACTCTGGTTGAGGAAAACATGAATATTAGTACTTCCTTTACAGAAGTCTCATTACTAAGCCTTCACCACTATAAGGACCTACATATGCTCTTGCTTTGTTCAGCTCAAAAAACCACGCTGGTATTAAAATCGTTGCTTAGGTCTGCCTTATTTTTATTTATGTATTCAGAAATACCCTAAAGTGAGTAATTTTTTGCAGTGGTATTGCAGGAATTTAACCAAAACATATCCTTTTCCTTCATCTAAAGTGAGATTTTTAGTCTAAAAAAAAGAGGAAACAGTCTCAAAAGACAAGGCAAACACCCACACTTTCAGTTGAAAGATGTCTTTAGAAGTGTCAGTGTTTTGTCTAGTTATCTCAGCATACAACCTCTGTCTCAATGAACTACTCATATATTGACAACAGATAGCTAAGGCATTAAAGAAGGTTAAAATGCAATATTATTGTTTAGTGCAAATGAAGCAGTTCCATTGTATAGAAATATTAATTTATCTAACTGTATTTTGATACACCTGAACCGGCCGTAAATTATTTTTCTCCAAGGGGAGTGGGTTTCAACCATGCTTTTCCCAATTCACTGCATGAACTGAAGGTAACCCACAATTTAGTATGGCAAAACATTAGTGTCCAAGTCTGCCAAAAAATATGGTCTGTAAGTTCCTGCACAACACCAGTGCTCAATTAGACATTCATGCACCACCAAACTGGAAACACGGGCTCTTTCCAAGAAAACAAAGATGACAGCAACTAATTCATCGGGAAAAATCTGCATTGATAAACCCCAAGAAATTTATATCAATGTGACAAAGTGGATCACAGAAAGATAAATTATAAATTTCATTTTGGAGCTCTCTTTTTAGATTTTTTTTTTTTTTTCCCCCAGCAAGGATGTCTAATTGCAAGTTTTAGGCAATCAAAACTAAAAAGGAAAAAAGGCTTAATGATTACACTCCTAAAAGAATCATCTTCAGTCTGATGCTTTCATCTCAGCCATAAAACGTGGTACAAGGCCTGAGATGAGACAACAGGGCAGCTAAATTCATTGAAAGACAAATTAATGAAAGGCATCAATGATGTAAGCTTACAGAATTGATGCAAGCTTACAGAATAGCACATAATTGAGACCTGAAAGCTAAAAGTTCAACAGGCAAAGATGAGAATAAAGCTTGCAAGCCTTTCTCCTTAAAGAAGACAATGTAATCCATGACACCTAAACACCAAAATAAAGGTTCAGTACTCCTCACCTCTCACAGAGATTTTGTCTGAATGTTGCTATGCCCTGGCCTATGAGTAGGAAAAGCAAAGCTGCTTCTCCTTCATGGGAACTACAGTCCAAGCACCAGGTTGGGATTTCATTAGTGGGAACACTCTGGTTTTGTTCTAAAATTGACTAAGCTGCAATTACTTGTGTCTTGTCCTAACCACAAAATAAAATTATTGTTTAATTTTGCATTAATTAAACCAGATTAAAAAAGAAGTAGTATTTGAAAGTGCAATTTTGGGGAACTATTAGAACAAAATAAAAAGTTTTCTTTTTGTTAGAAAATACATACGTGTGTATATATATTAAAAACTATATTCACGTACAGAAGGGGAAAAAAATCCTTAAGTTGGTATTTTCTTGGACCAAAAAAAGAAGACAAAAACAGGGTTCGGGGTGGATGATAAACAACTTTTAGACTAAGAGCAAATTGTAGACTGTGAAAGTAGCATGATTCAGTCAAAAAAAAAAAAAAAAAAAAGCCGCTCAATGTATTCTTCTCACAGGTGATATCACCTCCATTACCATAGCACCAGCTTCTGGTGCTAGTCCAAAAGAAAATGAGGAGAGAGATCTGCAGCAATAACATAAGTATGTGAAGACCCTCAAAGAAAATGCAACTGCACTGTACAACTGGTAGAACATCATTCTGAATTTGTACAAACACAAATCCAGAATTATCCTCAGTTTTTCCAGGCACGGCAATCTCAACATCATCTTCTTTTTGCAAGGATAATTTAAGATGCCCACCGAGCACTCAATTGCTAGAATAAAAGTTGATACTGTGCTAAATCTTCATCAGCAGAGAGATAAACTTTTATTGCCTCTCCTACATTTTCAATGTAAGTAAAGCAAAAGGACATCTGGATAGAGGGATGCACGTGGACTTTAATTCCTCAAAACTGTGCTGCAGCAGGACTGGCACAGCTCCAAAGGAGAGACTTCTCACAGCTGCACAGAGACCATGCTGCATCACTGTGAGAGGGAAACACAAGGCACTATGTGAAAAATTCAACCACAGTTTTAGGGGTACTTCTGCCCATTTTATGTTAGATTGGTGATGTGCATGTGTCTTAGTCCCAAACTAAACAGATTCCCACCTTGGCTTTCCTGTTGGCCTCAACTGAACACTGTGCAATTAGGCAGAGAAACCAGGGCTGCAAATGATCTCTAGCCTGGCCTTAATGGGGTGTGTCTTGCCAGGCTCAGTCCCACCTTTGCCTTCCTCACCCCCTCCCTACACAGCTGTGCTTCATCTCTATACTCTTCCTAGGTCACCTGTGCCAGCTTCAACTCTCTATTGGTTTTCTTTCCCTTCAATTTGACCAGCCTCAGTCCCTACTCAGCCATGCCAATGTCTCACGTTCCTTGACCAGTTTCTTGCTTCTGGGAATTGCCAGCTCCTGCACTCCATGGAAGACTTCCTTAGAGACCTGCCACCTCTGTGCCACTCCCTTGTCCCCGAGGGCAGTCTCCCAGTGAATCCCACTGACTGTAGAGCTGGGAGTCTGCACTCCTCAAGTTCAGGGGCCTAACTTTACACCTCACCTGACCCATATCCCTCAGGACTGCAAACACCACCAATGCCTGATCACTGCAGCCCAGGCTGCCTCCAATCCTTGTGTCCCCAAGTAACTCACTTGCACTGGTGACAAACAGACCTAGGACCACCTCCCCTCTGGTCAGGCTGTCTATCACCGGGCTCAAGAAGTTACCCTCCTTGCATTCCAGGAGTTTCCTGGGTTGCCTACAGCTCCCCGTGCTACTTCCAGCAGATGTCAGGGTGGTTGAAATCTCCCGGCAGGATACCCAGGCACAGCTCAATGACACAACCAAACTTCAAGGTGTTCTGTAACAAAGCCAGAGGCACCCTGCTCCTGCCCTGTAGGGGACCCACTTTACTCTCCCCTGCTTGTCTCCTTCTCTTACACTTTTCTCTACAGTGACTGACTGTCACACTCAGTGACACTGAGTCAACTTACCTACAAGTAGTGCCTTCCTGCACATTTCATGTGACCAATCAGAGGTAAAAAAAAAAAAAAAAAAAAAAAAAAAAAGACTAATGAGGCACCAGAATGAATAATAAAAACAGAATTACTTGTCCTGCTTCAGATCTAAGGCAGTTACTGATCTGGAGACATTAAGACATTTCCCTGTAGAAGGACTCTATAAATATCTCGATGGGTGATTTCTAGCTGCCTTTGAAGTGTCAGGCACTTGACATTACCAGAGATTCCTCTGCATTAGGCAGACAGATGTGATATAACATATTAATCCCAAGAGGCAGATTGCTATATCCCCTCTTGGCACTCTCCTAAAACTCAACAGAAAGAAGTGAACATAAAGCAAACTGCTTTGAAGATGTTTGTTGTCACTTCATCCATTTAGAGAGGAATGGTGTCAAAGCCAAATGCAGTATTGCTGGAATCTGCAGGACAGCCTACAGCCATGCTCAGTGCTATTTCTTCCATTTGTTCTGCAACTGCAAGGGCTCTCCAAGTAGAAATAGGGCAGGATTGTGCCACATTAGGCCTTTGCAATTTTTTTCAGGAGAGAAAGCTCAACGTCATACTCAGGATGAAGGTGCTGCAAGGTTAGGACACTGTGACAATTAAGGGTTGACTCGAGCCAGAAGAGCTTTCACTACAAATGAAGGACCTGTGGTCTTTTTGCCACAGAGAGTGCGAGGTCTCCAAAAAGGAGCCAGGGGAAGAAAAAAGACAAATGGCTACATGCTAGTGACCCCAGCCTTCCTTGCTGTGGTTACCCTGCAATTCCCCTGAAGATCTGCTCTATCACAACTACCCAACGCAGCAGGGTAGGAAGGGGAAAAGATCCCTTCTGCCCCCAAACACATTTACACTCACAAGCACAAGCAAAGAACACATAACCCCAACAGAAACCACCTGGAGCACATGATTCAGGGGTTCATTGACTATGATTATTTGTGAAAGAGATATATTATGGTTTTGTGCTACAAATGCAAACAAAATTCTGACAGGCTCTATACACTTGCAATTACTATACTGTAAACACACCTGTGTTTATGAAGCACAAATAATAGAAGCCTTTATTTTTTTTTTTTTTTCCTTGAGATAGGAAAAGGAACTTAAGCTTCTATTTCCAAAGGTATTTCTGTCTTCTATAAGTCACTTAACTCCCACTGAACCTGGTACTTAACTGCTGGAGAGAAGCTGACATTTAGGTTTTATCTAGACAGTTTCTGAAAATACCTTCAACTCCCTGAAAAGCAAAGGAACAAACATTAGTGGCATCTCTTAAAAATGGAGAATATTTGAGGAAGTCATGAATAATCAGAAATGGCCAAACCTAAAGCAAGTCTGGAGGAATGATGCCAGTTTAAGAAAACAAGAACAGTTTAAGTTAAATGATAAAGCTACACTAGAAAATTAAAATAAACAACAGTGTGCTCACATTATTTAAAATTTACCTTGGCTATATATATATCTTGAGTATGGCTATCCACACCAAAATCAGCTCTAGTCTGGATTTTACCTGTTTATTTAAACTGAGATGGTTAAAAGCACATATAACTTTATTCTCTTTACAGAAACAAAATTGCAAAAACCACAAAAATGAGTTTGAAATCATTGCAGAAAATTTCAAAACACTTCTACAGATGTTTTCATATGCCTTTATACTCTTATTTCATTTTATGAGTCACTTGTGATACTTGATCAGGTCTACTTTGCTTTGTATTCATAAAAAAAAGAACAAAGTGTCAGCTTTGTGTCACAGTGTTGGATGCATCTATATCTATTCACCTGCATGCAATTCAGCTCAGCACCTCTGACCCTGTGTCCTTCAGTTTTCACAGCAATAATACAGTTCAATCCCAACCAGACAACGTTACAAGATATTCAGAATGCCTACAAAATATGTAGTCCTCTCTCTACTGTCTTTCTCCCCATCCTTCATTGAAAATTGTTATTTATATATATATGTAAATAGTATATATATTTTATACATAAAACATTCTGCAGTATATACCTGTGACAGGTGATAGGAAGAAAGAAGTAAACAAGCTCTAGCAACCACATGAAATGCATGTACCAGTTAATTGGACATTTCCCACTACCAGCTTTAAAATAATTTGGAAGTTGTTAGGGAGCTAAGTTTTTAATGATTAAAAAAAACCAAAACAACAAACCAACCCCCCCCCACCCCATCAAAAAAACCCCAAAGCATCCAAACAAACAAGCACACACAAAACCACAAAGAAAACAAACAAAATCCCCCAAACAACAAAAAAAAAAGCTAACAAAAAAACCTCAACCGACCAAAAAAAACCCCAAACAAACAAACCAACCAACCAACCTTATTTGTTCTGCCAAAGAAAATGTCCCCCAAATATTCCTTTTATAAGCACACACTATCACAAGAGAAGTCTGCCACTGCATACTCTGTCACCAATTCCCAGCTTTGTCCATGGCTGAAATTTTGGGAATATTGTGGCTGAAATTGGCACCTATTCTATGGATAAAAATTTAATGTTGTTTTGCAGAAATAAGTAAAAGAAAAATTTGACCCCTTCATTTCTTATAGAACAGGTGTTCAAAAATGAGCAAGAACAATGCTATTCAGTCCCTCAGTTCATCACAGGAAAGAAAAAAAAAAAAATCCCCACTAGTTTCTTTAGGTTGAAACTTATTTCCCATCAGATCTGTCAAACATATCCCTCACATTGGATGAGACAAGGAGTCCTTGTGAATGGATCAGTAAGCTCATTCAAACTATTCAAATAACTTCTACAAATGTCAAGTTTTAGAAAACAAGAGTCTGTGCAGAATATGCCTATACCACTTCACTTTACAAAATATGCTTCAGAACATGATCCTCTGATACTGTTTTTATTAAAACCACAGCACTAGCAATCACTGCCAAGAAATGATGCTGATCTGAAAGCTCTAGCTGTATAAAGCAACACCTTCAGAGAGGAGGAACATTTATTATTAAAAAGTGCTACAAAACCCTGTGATGTAAAAAAGAAAGCTATGTACCTTCTTAGAGAGAACTACCATAATCCTGCTGGGGAACATTTGTGTGCAAAGCTGAGCTACCCATATAAGGCTGGCAAAATGTTTGATTAAATGCTCAGAGTAAGCTCTGTATCCCCGAACAAAACTCTGGTAAACTGTTCTTAATGTTAACCAGGTGTCCAGAAGCAGATGAATGCCCTTCTGAGGAGTCCTTTTAATGCAACAGTTGAAAGTAAATAACCATTTCAAAGTACAATATAGAGAAAGGGTTTGGTTTGTTTTTTGGTTTTGGTTTTATTTTTTCCCCTAAAGTAAAGCTCAGTGCTATTTAAAAGCTACATTAAATTAAGCAAATTAGGGATCAGGGGTGTTGCAGCTGTATTGAGAAATAGACTCTCATTACACTGATGGGAGATATGTAATTTTTTCATGAGCTACAGAAAGCAAAAGGTTGGGTTTTTTGGTTGGTTTTTTTTGTGTGTGTGTGTGTATAGGGGGGTGTTTTGTTTTGTTGTTGGGTTTTTTGGTTGGTTTTTTGGTTTTGTGGGGTTTTTTCCCCCCCTTTGTTTTGTTTTTTGCTTCATGAGTGGTTTGGGTGAGGGTTTTTTTGTGCAGGTAGGGCTTTGGGTTATTTAAGACAGACCTAAAATTTTCATATACCCTTTCAAATCCATATTCAAGGTGTTAGAGTCACAGAAGAAACACAGCATCCAATATCCAGGCAAGCAAATGTGTCCCCATGAGGCTTTGTGATTGGTACGTCAATCAGTAATACCTCATTGGTTCTTTCCCTACTTCCCCCTTTCTACCCTACCTGATTGGTCCATTTTTGATCCTTCCTCTGATTGGTTCATTCCTCAAGGCTTAGCCCCACTGGGTTGTGTAACCCCACCCCCTGGCTTCCCTATATAAGTCTCTGTTCTCCCAGGTTTTATGGTTTTTCGGCCGTGTACCCCTTTGCGGAAACAGCAGAAAAGAGGCTCCAAGGAACCTCCAGATGAAGACCCCATCTCTCCTTTCACATTGCCCTGAAGGCCCAGCTCACAACTGAGTTGAAATCACTAAGGCGGTTGCAGACGTGCCTGTGCCACCAGGTGTGTCCTTTTCAGGGCGCTTCTCTGGGGACGTCGCGGCACTGACCGCCACTGCCCGCTGTGACAGCACACAGCAATGCTCCCTCCCTGATTCCTTCAGAATCAGCTCTTGTAACAGGGAGAGCAACTCAAGCACAGTCCAGGGAGTTTCCCAATTTTCTCCTGCCAGTCGCAGTGACAACAGCTCATTGTGCACTGCCTCACCTTTTCTGTAATCACTCCATAATGTAACGGTGCCACAGTTTCGTCTGCAAAAGCCTTCCTTATGCTTGTGTATGACTTCTTAATTATAAAAGACCTCCTGACTGGTTTTCCTTGTTTGGTCAATTCAAAAAGAAAAGTACCTAGCAATACAGCTCCACATGCTTGTTTTAAATATCATTTTAATATCCAAAAGAATCTTTTCACATCTTTAAACACCCAGCCAGAATAAATATGGCTTCCAGTTCTAAGCAGGGGAGCTTTTTTCTTGCTCTCTAGCTTGCTTGACTATACAATTTAATTAACATTTCTGTAGTACTTTTCCTGCCAGATAGCAACTTCTTTATTCAACTTTGCTTTTCAAAAACACTATATAATAAATCACACGGGAAAAATCATTATTTTTAATTTTTCCATTTATGTATTTAATGATCATTATTGAATTTTTGCCAAGTATTTATTGGAAACTTAGAATAAATATCTGTGAACTACTAATTCATTTCTGTCTGTGTGGATGAAGTGTTCTGCTGACACCAGAATTTTAATAAAAATTAGCTCTTTTGTTAGAAATATGCTCTTCATTTTCAGTAACACTGTAAAAGGCTGAGTTTTAAACTAAGCTAAAAATCAAATGCTGTTTTTTTTCTTTTTTTCTTTTTTTATTTAAGCTTTTCGGTGCTTTGAATATAATAAGTTTTGAGGAAACCTTCAAAAACACAGACTGCAGAATGGCATGCCAGGCCTAGTACTAATTAGTGCTCTGCACTGGATTTGGAGTTTTCAACAACGAGGACCAGCCTGGCCTCTTGAACTGCCTTAGTTATGCCTGCAGTTCTCTCTCTGAAGCACACATTGTGCTGATGAATCTGCTACATTTTTATGCACAGCCCCTTAGATCTTTTCAGTGCCTTGCTACTGGGAGGCCTCACTTCCCAGCTGACCTGTGATAGGTGCACCAGTGGTCCCATTTCTCCATTTCATCAAAGTTTCAATTCTCTCTTGGTACCCTTTGTTCTCAGTTATTAACCCACCTCTCTGACAGAACTGTTCATGTTCCATTTGAGGATACACATATTTCAGCTTTAATGTCCTAAATATAAGAAAAAGTTAAATACTGGCACAAACACCAGAACTCCTACTATACTCATGCACAAATTTCTCTGTCATATGCCCATTAAACAGTTATTGTTGGCAAGCTGGCAGGGGTATCTTGAGTGATAAAGTGGGATCTACTTTATCACAGACCTCCAAGGTGTGGTATTGATTGTTTAATTATGAAACACAACTCGACTTCTTTAGAAAAAAATGTGAAGCTTTTTCTTTGTGAGAAGTTCTGTTATCCTCGGAGTATTTCATCAGTAGAGTGAAGTAGAATTCAGTATTTAGCAGCATTATTTCTTTCTTGCTGATATTTTGACAGGATCAGGTCCATTAAAATAGAGCTTTTAGTGCACAATCCTTTATGTCTGTGTGTAAACTACCATAGTTACCTCAAGTTTTCACACTTATAATGGATCTAAAGCATCAATTATAAATCAAAGCATTCAACATTCAGTAGGTTTCAAATTATGAATGCTCTTGATCATGTTTCATCTTACAGCTCCTTTGACAAACTATATGACAAAAGATTTTTTTAAAGCCTAATCTTTACTAAATAATTGGCTATGTAATTGTTATGTTTTTGCATTTATGAAAAGGAACTGTGCATTTTCATTTGGAATTCTTTCTAGGCAAAGAAAACCACAAAACCAGAACAAGAATTCAAACCACACTTTACTGCCTGTAAAGGGGTCCTTCCCACGATATCCACAGAGTCATCATAGGCAAAAAGCTAAATACATCAATATAAGAATAAAATTATGATTTGGTTACTTGGCATACGTGTGGTCCTGTATCAGATGCACTTGAAATGGAAATTACAGCTCGTCAAGTATCAGTGCAATATTATTTTCATATGCAGCCCTGACTAGTGTTTCAAGAAGTAGTATCACTTTAATTTTTGGCCACCACCAATTCTTGATTCAAGATGTGAATATTGACTGTGGCTAGGCTATAGGCCAAATCTATGAGTTGAAAATAAATCTTAATATTAAATAATATAAATGTCAGTGTTTGGTGGAATTCCATGCACGTACACATACCTTTTTCCTTTAAATTGGGCTAGATGTTTTCCTGCCTCAGAACTGTACTGCACGTCCCTGCTACTCTTTCCATCATCCCAGGCCAAGGATTGGCACCCAGTGTGAAATGCTATACTCTCTTCTGCAAGCAAAAAGAATCAGAATTGTGGCATACTGCTGTCATAAAGCCTTCCCAGTTTCATTAGCCCCAACAGCACAATGAGCAAGCTGACCTGTGAGAAACACGCTCATCACGTGTAGAGCACAGACTGTACTGTTCATGTCACGGCTCTTCCTCCCTGCTATCAACCAACCAGAATTAACTTTAGATTTCTTCATCTCTGCCCTAAGAGAAATAGTAACAATTTCCCAAGGAACTGCATCTTCCCTTCTGGTCTGCTTTTCTACAGTCAGGGTTTGGTTTTGTTTGTTTGTTTTTGTTGTTGTTGTTTTGTGACAGGGTGATGCTTTGACCTGTAGGTCAATAGGTAATTTCCTATTTTCTTCAGTCTGAGAGAGCAAGCCTATTTTTATGCTATTATCAGCAGTGGAAATCTGAGACATGATTCACTGTTTACTGAAGTAAGTGGACAGCGTACCATTGGTCTCAACAGATGAAAAACCTGACCTTTTACATGCAAGTTTTTATTCCCAAAGGAAAGCCAATAATGGCTAGCAAAGCACAACCCGAAGTTATGAAGACCTAGTTTGGACCATTTTTTCACTTGTGTCTCTTTTTTCCTCTCTGTATTGTTTTGATACCTTTCTAGATTTGTGGGCAGTTCTTTGATTTGAAGACAAAACCTTCTAATATTTCTGGAGGAGACAGACATGCCCAAATCAGATCTACTTTTTACCAGCATTATCCTGAAGGATGACCATCAAGAACAGAATGGCACACCATAATGCTTTTATTTTAACAATGCTTTTTTTTTTACTTTTACTTTTCCAAATTAATTGATACCTACCTACCAACAGGTATTTGATATTCTGGTTTCTCTTTGTTGCTCACTGGAAAATTCCATAAACATGGCTTTGTAATCACATAAAGTAGCAGCCCTTTGCCTATGAAAAATCGATAATTTCTAGTGGCACATCTTAATTGTAGCACTTACTAAAAACTAAGTACTCGACTTTACACCCTTTTAAATTAAATTATAAAAGTGTATGTATCTATGGGATTGTGTATAGGGTACTGGTAGAGTGCAGACATTACCAGTATTGTGTAGAAAAAACCCAGGAAATTTGCACATCAGGTTTAAGCATAGTTCAGCATTCTCCAGGTTACCAGATTATTTATATCAAGTTTTGTCAATTTAGCAATGCTTATTTCTTCTTTGATCAAACCCGAGATTCTAAAGACCTTTCAAAGCAAGATTCAAAATAAAATTTGGAACAAAATTTGCTGTTCTGATGATATCACATACAGACAGACAATCTATTCAACTCCCTAAATGGGGTTTCAAGCAAACTTTACAAATGTATGCACTTCGATGCACAGGTGTTTGCCTATATTCACCAAGAACCTGAAATTAGTCTAAAGTGAATTAATTTCAAGACTGATAACCTCTCCAGTGCCAGTATAATTAACAGATCATCAGACCTGTCTGAAGCATCACATTACTTAGACCTACACAATCTGCAAATAACTACTCTTTCAAACAATTTACAGTATTTTAGATAGCTAAGATTCACTTTGGCAGTCAAGGAAAGTTGTGTTTTAAGTGTTAATATTTAAACACAGGGGAAAAAAAAAAAAATCAAACATCCCTCTAGAAAAATACTGAAATTAAGTGAAATGCCACAAATTGACTATTAATAGTCTTTACTTTTCCCCATATGACATCTTTTAGATTTGGATAACATTGCTTCTGACAAGTACAGTTAGGGCAAATTTACAGAAGTTTTTGCAAGTAAGGAACTACTTACTGAACAATTAAAATTGTGGGAAGTGGGTGTTATATTTGTAATTTTCTACAACAAGACCCTGGGGATACATCAGACTAATGGTTCAATAATCATTGAGAGCTTAGAAGTCTGGAGCCTTTAAAAAGACAGATTCTTATTGAAACACCACAGTTTTAAACAGAATAACACTGTATTGTGGATTCTCTTTTCTGGCAGAGTACTCTGCCAGTACTTTGTGAACTTCAGGAAGTACTGGCAGCAGCAATTTAAGAAAGTCACGGTATTTTTAATTTCCCTGAACACTTTTCATGTACTCCTTATATGGCATTTGAATGTTACTTCAGGCAAATCCTAAAATGCATTAAACTTGAACAAAAAACAAGTTATCCATTCTAAGGTTTCGACTATAGCCCAGCTGATTCCTCATAGATCTGCTGGAAATGTGACCAGTGATTCCTGAACCTCCTGAACCCCACTTCAGTCCAATTTTAATTTTTTTTTTCCTCCAAAATTCCTCCCTGATCTGAGATCCCCAAAAGCTGCAGCACTCAGAAAACCTCCCTGTTCTGAGTAGGTTCTCTCTTTGGTGGCATAAAGTACCAGCCTGGAAATGAAATCATACTAGTACCAAAAAGGGAGTTCCCTTTGATGCTTCAAATCAATATGTTTGAGAACTCAGGAGGAAAAAAAATAACCACAGATAACCTTCACAGATTTGGAGAAGTAAAAGAACAAAGCACCAAACAAGTGAGAATGTTCCCTTTCTCCCCACACAAGTTTTTTCTGCTATCTCCTATAGAAAGCTACTTGGGTTACGCTTTCAGTGCACTCTGTTGAGTAGCGCACCAAAGCAATCTAGTCTTTCAGCAAAATTAAGACAAGATACAAGAAGCTTAATGTTGTTCATTAAAGAATTGGTATTGATGGTAATCTTCAAGTTTAGGGTTGTGGTTTATATAAATATAATTTTTCTTATATTTATGCTAGAAAGAATGATGCTCTTCATCCATAATGGAAATACAAACACAAGTTGTAGTTCCTTTACAGGAATTCTTTATCTCCTTCTGAGACCTTTTAAATCTCAGATGATGCCAGCACAGGATACAGACATGCACTTAGTACAAGATGCTGTGTCTAACTATCATGCTTTTTTAATTCCATGAAACTGTTGGTGAAAGAGTTCAGATTTTTAATTTATCAGCTGGTCAGTGAAATGAAAAGTGAGATCAAACATGCTGAAATGTTGACTATCACTATAATGAAAGTGTTTAATTCAGACAAAAGTCCATTGGCACTGTTTGAAACTAAAATACTGATCATATTTCATTTGCAGGAGGAGAGAGATAACAGCATTATGACAGAAATAGTGGCTATGAGAGACTGGAGAAAATAACAGAAGTGTGCATGTAGCAGGGGACAGGGCAGCTTCTGCAGCAGTAGGACAATATGCTGCTCCACAACACCCCACCTTGGAGCCTCTATCCCAGCCCAGAGCTGTTTCAGTCACTGGCATGCTGGAAGCAGAGCCCTAGAGACCAGAAGGCCCACCTGGGGGAAGGGGGTGGCCACAGGAGGCCAGAGCAGATAAAAACGATTGCCCTGAGGCACACACGGTCACGTCCCACTTGTTCTTGGATTATATGGTGGTAGAGATTGTGCTAGGATCCAAGAGGCAGTAGCTATATCTTGCTTTTCTCTCTTTCTTTCTTTTCTTTTCTTTTCCTGGTTTTTTTTGTTTTTGTGTGGGTTTTTTTTTTTTTTTTTTTTTTTTTTTTGTTTTGTTTTGTTTTGTTTTTGTTTTGTTTTGTTTTTTTTTTTTTTTCCTACTTGAAGTATGGTAATCTGAAATTGGATGGGTAGAGTTTGCTAAGTTGATGCTCAGTGAAATGATTAATGCTGATTGAATGTTTTGCCTTAAGTCTTCCAAATTTCTGATCTTCTCAAGTTTGCCAGTTAAAGTTTGTTTTTTAACCTCCTGAGAAAGCTGTTGCATTTCTCCTGTGTGCCCATATCAAGGAAAAGTAGTTCCTCAGGCCTCTATTAAATAAACTCTCTGAGCAAGTACTGGGGCTCTACAACTTAACAAAGTGAGGCCAAACAAGTCATCTCAAACAGACATTTTGATTCGTTTTTGAGATATATTCTAAGTCCTTTGCTCTCACATCTAGAGTGATGTTGTCGTTGTGGCAACTCAGAGGAAAGCAGCACAAGCCAGAATTGGAATAATCTCTTTCCCCATCCCCAAATATATGTTGTATAAACCTGCACATGTATAAACAAGCATGATGTGCAGGCATATATAGCAAGCCAGTGTGATATTTCCTGTAATCTCCAGTTCTCTGAAGTTTTGGTTTGTTTGCATATAAGGAGTCAATAGATAGCATAAAGTTTCAGATGTTCTGACTCCACTGTCTAAATACAGCTCAATAACAGCGGTCAAATGCATGGTTATCCTCTGAATGTAGATCTTACTTCAGCGCAGTAACTGAAACGGAACATATTAATGCCGAAATGTTAACCAAGTAGTAAAATATCACATGCATTTTTTCACAACTTCGAAACCAGGCCTTTACACATTTGAAGGTGATCTATGTAATTAGCCCACAAATATTTTAACACAGACAAGATAAAGATTATGATAAAGACTGAAGAGAGAAGGGTTAATTATTGCCTTTCCTAAGAAGCCCAGGGTTAATTGCTCCACAAATCTGATCATTCACAGTCATTTTTTCCACTGGAGATTTAGACTGAGTTTCTGTAATATTGTTTCTACGCAAGTGAAAGCAAAATCCACCTTCATAGCTTACCTCAGGATAAAGCCAGCAAAATCTTCAAATTATTTTTGCATTATACAGCTGGAGCAATATATGAATTTTGATACCTTTCATTAGAATTTAGCAAACACAAAATGGATATTGAATAAAGAAATGGTTTTTTTCTTAATCCCAAGGATTCAGGAGGAGAAAAAACTCCAAAACCCTTCACACTTTCCTTACTCTTGTTGCCTTCAAATGTGACCAAAGTTGCCGAAACAGAAAGATTCATAGGTGGAAAACAGTAGAAGACAGAACACTCTTCCAGGCATTTGGGTGTACAGAAGGTTCAAATTCAAATGCCAAGAATTCAACATTAGAAATGTTGATGGATGAAATACCCAACAGGAAGGCTTGAGTTGTTAGAAAAATAGATGGAAATCTAATTAGCAACTAAGACATCAGATTTATATTTTATTACCAGCATAGTTCCACAGTAAAACAGCCTGTGGTGCGGAATAATTTCCCATGGATCATGAATCAGCTGCTTTTCACAGCGTGCAGTGTTCAACTTGGTACTACAACCAAGACTGATGGTACAGTACCCAATAATGGAAGCATATCTGCATTGCCTTTTTGGAATTGGAGTGATTTCTATTCCACTTGCTTCAGGAACTAACCAGATCATCATGAAAAACTGATTAAAAAATTTATCAGAGTGACATTATAGAGTTCTTGCTTAGTACACTGAAGTACTGGAGGTCTGATCCTGCACTAGGTATTCCCATGAGCAATACTTAATGAAATGCCCATTCTTGCTCACCTAAAAAGAATAATTCATGAGCAAAGATTTCTCATTTAAGTATTTACAAGAAGAGGTCATCTCTTTGACCTTTCAATTACATTATCATATGTACTTAGAAGTCATGGTATTAACAGCCATATTTTATGGCTTTATATTTACATATTCTAAGTGTTTTAAAAGTTACAAGTTGATATGGTGGCAATCAATTTCCTCACTTATTTCGTTAACACTTGAAAAGTAATTTCTGAGAACTTTCACTCCCAGCATTAACTTTGGTTTCTATGGAATACGTGCTGACCTTAGCAGTACTACTAGTGTTCAGGATTAAATAATGACTAAAAGGTGATTTCTGTTAAAGTCAAATGAATAAAAGTAGGATGAGACTCCAAATCAAACCATAATCCTGACTGCCTCATATAGGTAAAATTAGATTTTTCTGTAGTGAACACTATTTATGTCGCTCCTCTACTTTTAAATATTTCAATTATCTGCACTGATAGAAAAGAGCAAACCTTCATTGATCTAAAACATTATTCTATAACATACAAGAATTATTTAGGATTTGACAGGCACACACTGGCTATCACATTTTTCAGGGAACATGGAATAACCAGAATGAACACCCAGCATCACACAAGCATTCTGATCCAGGACACTGTGTGCACCATGTTTACTTAGGAAGGAAGAGAAGTACCACTTAAAAGGCCATGCCTTGGACATTATGCCCTTCAGATATTAAAAATAATTGTAGAAAGCAATTTTTATTCAAAGGGAGTGGGCAAAATCTGAGTACAGATAATGCGTGACTGCAGGCAATAAGATGATATGATCATTGCTGTCCTTTCCCTGGAGCTGATGTCCACCCCTGGTAGAATTATCACATATGCCAGGGGCAATACGAGTGGTCCCTAATGCCATCCATAAAGCCCTCTTCTTCCTTCATAATGCTTGTAATTAAAGGGATGAATTGCCTTTCTTTCCTGTTTTGTCTACCTGTTTGCAGTTTTGTTTCACTCTTCTATTAATTTGAAGCCTTATAAACTGTATTGTTCTACAAATCCAATCACACCATCAGCTCCAGTTTCAGTCCACAGCAGTGAATTATTGAACTGTGAAAAGAAAGAGCCAGAGATCTGTTTCTGCACCTAAGACCTCCACAGCCTTGTTTACTAATTTAATTTGATAACAAAGTTGGTAATTCCATTTCTTCCCAAATATTTGAAAGTTAAATTTTTCTAGGTACATATCTGCTAGTTTGATCTAATGGCTGTCCTTTCAAAAATGTCACAGAAAGCCATTAGCACAGCTTCACCAGTGTTAAATGGTTGGACATAAATGCTGATTGCTGAGAACAATATCCTTTGCCCACAGCACAGTGATGTAAAGGTTGGATAATTTTATTACCTTTAATAGCATTTGCAGCTATGCAAGCTAAGCCAATGATATGGGTAATCAAATCTCTGACTTACAGGATGACCACCTGTGGCTATTAGGGAAGGAATCCCCACTATTTTAGGCCCAGGCACAATGCCACATAACCAATGGTTTGCCATTTCAGAGGGGCAAAGGGATGGGAAGAGGGATGAGAAGATTACTCTGGATGGCAAACAAATTTACTTTTCATCAGAATTCCTCATTGGTCACTCACAGAGAATCTTCAGCATGAAGTATGGGGGAATTCTGAAGTTCCCTGCACCCTCCAGATTGCACATCTACTGCTTTGGCAGGTCTCAAACATGTGAGAGTTAGATACACAGTACTGCCAAAACAGGTAAACCTCAGCCCATGACCATCAGGTGTACTTCCCTCTGCCCTGCTGAGGAACTGCAGATGTTTGGAAGTACAAAATTTTCAGCTGCAAGAGGCAGTGCCACTGCTGACTGTCGTCTTCCACAAATTAGGGTGGAAGAGCTTCAAGGCAAGTGATCTGTTCACTTATTAAGGTCGCCTCATTTCCTTAACCGTAGCCTAATTGTGCAGGCTGACCATCATTTAACTGGGTATAAAGAAAGAATTGTGACTTCAAAACTAGTAAAGGAAAGCTGGGGTTATAGATATTTTTCAACTTGCATGGCATTTCCTTCATTATTACTTAACCCACTGTGGTTTTTTGGTCTCACTTTTGCAGACTTAAGCTTGTCCCTCAACATGGCGTGGTGAAGAAATTAATGTTGCACTTCTAGGTACTTAGAATAAGCCAGCAAGTTGAAATTTCAGAGTGATTTTAAGCCTCTCTTTTGAAACGGTGCAAATACACTGCAAATTATATAGTGAAAATATTAAAATATTTAGTCTTCAACTGCTGCATACTTGAGTTAATATTTATTCAGTGGCAGCCACCATGGCTACTAAATCCTGAAATTCCAATCCAGAGATCTGCTAAACCAGATAAACAACAAAATATGGTTCAAAGAGGTAGGTGATAAATCAGGAATATCTCCTATGTGATATTAGGAAACATGAAAGTAACTTTTTTTTATGATGCACTCACTTTCAAGAATACTGCATTGCAGAAAGCGTTTAGCTTGTCATGTTATTCTATTATTTTATTTTACACTTCATTCGTTTCTATTACATAGTCTTGCACTTTATCATTAGGGTATTCTGTTGTTGCAAACAGGCACATTGAATTCTGATCCAGTTATTCCAGATGAAATTTTTTGTCAGCCTTTAAACTGAAACAAATGGATGAGTGTGACACTCAACAGTTTTAATAATGTGTTGACTCTCGGGTATTCATGGCCTTTAGATGCCTAAAAATAATAATGTTTTTGTATGAAAAATGAATTTTGATTAATGAACTGATTTTTTTTTTTTTTTAAACAGCAGTCAAGCCAGTAGCTCTACTTGTCAGGAAACTTGCTATAAATCACATAAAGTATACACCAAGCAAATTGAATTTTTCCACTGCAAAATGCTTCCCTATCATGGGCATCTGTTCTCCTTAACAATGGAGGACAAACCCACAAATACTAAACCAACTATCCTCCCTGACACATGCTTAAAAATTTATGCATGAATAATTATCAGAAAGAAATCAGCAATATGGTGAATATCTGTGCAAGTAACAAGCTTCTGCATAAACCAATATCCTACACACATAAGAATTCTTTTATCTGCAAGTGCTGGTACTGGAAACTGATACACTTTTTCTGCAGTTGAAGATATACTCAGTATTAATTATTTACAATTTCTTTTTCCAGCTAAATGCAGACTGAACTATCATTGCTGTAATATACCAACCTCTATTAAGCCACAAAGACCCTAAGAATCTTCAAATTTGACTAGACAACCAACTTCAGATAAAAAAAAAAAAAAAAAATTAATCCATTCAGGTGAAGAAAGAAGCAATGAAAGGAAGATAACTTCAATATGCTCAACACCAATGAAAAACACGAGTAGTGGAATATTTAACACAAAAATATTAGTAAACACTATCACAAAATTTCCTGTAAAAATTTTAAATGTGCTGTGAACACTTTAATAAATTGAGACTTAAACCCGCAGTCTGTTGTTTTTGTATTCATCAGACCAAACCATTCCTCTGGAGTTAGGAACAGGAGATTCCCAGAGCTTCTAAGGGCAGGGCCAGGTAGCACAGTGCTTCTGCTATTCCACCAGCTGCCTCCTGAGTCACCTGAGAAGCTCACCCAAAACCTCCTTCCCCCATCAGCTCCAGCCTGAACATTATGAAGAGTTTATTTTTTTCCACTTGGCATTACGGCTCTTAAAATGAAAGGAGGTAGAGAATCACTCTTCTTTTTTTTTTTTTTGTTTGGCTGGTTGGAGTTTTTTTAAAGCATTACCCTTTTAACACTCCATTTTATGTAATTTCATTAACCATGACGCTAAGGTCTATTGCCCCCATTCCCATGATACTCAAAACCAATAAAGGTGACAAAATCTGGATGTATCTCACTTCTTTCATTTCTCTCCATAAAATTTGCCTTGTTTCACCATACTTAAGGGATCCAGGAACGGTGGATATAATAAATATCCTGCACATAAATATTATGGGGAGGTGGGTACTTAGGGGCTTCTAGGAAACCTCCAATTTCTTTCTCTATTGAAATATGTCAAGGAAAAAAGCTTATCTTCTCACTGAATTTCACTAAAATTTCCCTTAATTGCACAAATCATGATTTTCTACATTTTGTCTCAAAGCTTTTTGTGGAACTCCTTTGATTCAGAGCACTCTAAGTTGCCTTTTACTTGAACAATAGCATCCTTCAATAACATGCAAAATGCAGGCAATTCCATCAATCTCAGCTATTTTTCCTAATCTTTTAGATAGAAGAAAACGATGTTATTTTAGATGAAAAAACCAAACACACCAATCTGAGCAGCAACAATCCAATGTTGCAGCAAAGCAGTTAGTTTATTTCTTCTCAATCTTTGAGTATTTTGACAAAACATAACTTGGTTTTCTTAACTCACCAGATTCACCACGGAAAGGTTGCTTATGATAGAAGCCATGCCATGCAGCACATAAGTCAGGATAGTCATAAAATCTTGAAGTAAGGCAAAACCAGTTCTTCCCAATGATCTGTTTGTGAATGAAATTGACTGTTTTTCTAGTTTGTCTGGTCGCAGTCAGGGGAACAATTTATGCATCCAAAAAAGACAGTTTTGGTTTAACATGTCTCTGTTTTGTACAAACACACCCAAAGTTTATTTTCAGGGAGCCAAAGCAATCAACAACAAAATAAAACGGCATCTTCATAATGCAATTATCCTGATTAATTGACATATATTGACAACACAAAGTATGATTTTATTAGAAAGCTGTAATTGGAATCAACCACCATCATCCTTTAAAAACTTGCCTTGCTGTTCTTCAATCTCAATTTTCTCTCTGCTTGTAAATATTTAATGGCTTTCATTTTTGCAAATGAATAGAATTGCATTTGGCTCATAAGAAAATAGTTTTGTGACACTTTTACAGAGTGTGCAATCTCAGCACTTGCCACAAGTGTAAATCTTCTCCAGAACATTAATTATTCAAGAAAAAATAAACTTCATTTCAGAATCAACAGAATTTTTAAATACCCCCTCATTTGGTAATTGAAACTTTTGGAAAAGTTGCATCTTTCAGATAAAGAAATACTAAAGAGCTATACATTTTCCATCATAAAAGAGTGGAATATTTAGAGGTTTCTAACCAAAAAAAACAAACCAGAAATTACAATGCTACTTTGTATGTTGAGTCAGTTTTGAAATGATATTTTGGCACATTTTAACTACCGAGTATAGGAAGTCTCACAGCACAAAACCCTCAGCGTTCCTACACAAACCAAGCAAAAGAGTGACTCTTACATAGGACTATTATTGGATCACTCTAAATGCAGATATACTCTATAAACCAGAACATTTTCTACAGGTGCACAACTAAAAAGTCCTCAACATTTTTCCTAAATTCCAATTAATTTTATCACGGGTCTCTATTATAAGTATAAAACATTTTTCTTCTTTCTTTGATGTTAAAAATAAATTCTAAGAAACTTCTAGAAGCCGTACACAGACATAAAATTTCAAGTCATCTGCAAACTCTCTGAAAGGAAACACTTTCCATATTAATTCTTAGAACAGGTAGAACTATAAACATTTCACTGCTCTGGTCAAGTCTGTGACCTTCCTCTTTTTAATTTCACTGAGACCCCATGTAAAGAGTTTTATTATTGGCAGCCTCAGCCATGAGGCAGATGATCACAGGTAGGAAGCAGAAACAGTGGGAAAAGCCTAATGCAGGATGCCTTCTCTGCTAGCACAAGGAAAGGAGGAGTAAAACCTCTGAAGCTCTTGCTGGAATCAAGGATGGAGGAGAAAAATAAACAAAGGCAAACAAAACGTGGCCAGCTCAAGGCTTACAGGAAAGAGGGTCACCAGCCAGCACAGCCTGAGATGACACTCCAGTGCCTGCAGTTTCTAAATATTCTATATTTAGAGATTCTATTTTAAATATTCTATAACTCATCATAAGAAAGAAAAAAGGAAGCTGTGCAAGAAGAGCAGATGATGAAAATCTACCAATACGAATATAATGTAGATTAGAGAGGTCATGGGTTCTAGGAGCAAAGTTGCGGAAGTGTGAAGTGAACTGCTGTATAAAAAGTCTTTAAAGAAAGCAAGGATGACCTCACCAAAATGCTTCCTAAATGACATGCTTTCAAGATAAACCGCAGTCTCACTATGATAAAATGTATCAGCAGAATAAAAAAAGCTTCTAAAATTAAAAATCAACAGTGAATAATCCTCAGCCATGATGCCATTAATAAGTGAAAATCTTAGCCAGTTAAAAAAAAAAAAAAAAAAAAAAAAAAAAAAAAAAAAAAAAAAGACAATGGTAAAATTTAATAAATTTTGTAAAATTAAATTCTGTAATTAAAGTTATAAATTTAATTGAAAAATGGTCATATACCAAAAACTAAACTTTGTTTCAGCATAGATGACAAAGCATTTCCTTTCTTATTTTAGAATTGTCATGCATGTGCAATTTAGTCTGCCTAACTAACACGGACCTGAAGTCCAAGTCAAGTATTGCTTTCATGTTTTTACCTTTCCTTTTTATCAAGGAATAAATTCTGCCCCTGGATTTCTATATCAGCCAAATGACACAAAGCATCGACACACAGGGTTTGATTCTCCTTTCAACAAGTTCTCTCAGTACAGAGGTGAACCTCCACTTGTTTCACATATTCATAGGGACTTTGACAAGTAAGATGCAAGTCAGAACATCCTGGGATAATAGCTGACCAAACCAACAATCAGAGTATTAAAATTAAGAAGTAAAACAAGATTCTCAGGTGAATCAGCAAGGTGTCCAGTCCTACAGCTATGAAGAAAATTTGAAGACAAACTTAAGTAGGAAAATACTGCTTGCACTTAAAATATTTGAGATAGTGATAATTAAACTTCTGTTTGTTCGCTTTTACGTTCAATAAGTGAAGACTATGGAGGAACAAGGCTTGGTTCTGTAGCATGCTCTTTCATAAACTTTGTGGAAAATCTCATTTGCTGTATGAAGCAGCAGATGCTCATTTCTGATACAGCCTCTGCATTTACCCTATGTCCTTGCATAGTCCCTGTATAGAGAGAGAACACATACAAGTGTTATACATCAGCTCCTACATTGCAGTAGCTGAATTACAGATGGAATCACCTCACTGTCTCCAAGCTACTTGGTAGACAATTCAAAAAAGAAAGCAATTTATTCTTAGAGACCAAGTACTCTTCCCATGGACTCTTCAGTCTGTCTCTGTGAACACCTTAGAATTTTAATTGCTAACTTCATCAGCAGGAAATTATAGGCTTTAAGAACAGAATGCAAGAAAGCTTCAGCTAGTAATAATCCATGACTAAATACAATCCTAAAAGCTGAATGAATATATGCTTAAAGAGTTTTGTTTAAATCCACTGCCTGAACAGTTCTAATTCTGTAACCTGCATAATTTAATGCATAATGATTAGCAATATATATTTTTTATGTTAACAGCACTATAATTGTTGTCCAACATATAGAAAAGAATAAAAAGGTTATAAAATGTATGTATTAATTTGATAAAGTGTATTTAGTAGTTTCCCTATAGTAAAAGCATTCTGCAGAATTGATTAGAATTTAGAGGTAGATGTAGTTCATAAATTACTGAACATACTGACATTTTTAACACATTTACAGTGAATATTCACTTCAATTAATTTGAAGATTCCTCATAGTATAAACAAGTCAGCTTGTTTTAAAATACAGAATACAAACACATCCACTGTGTTTTAAACTCTACCTTTCAGCAACAGGTGATTAAATCTTTTCGGTTTAAAAATTTCTTCTTCACTTGCAGTGCAATCATATTCTATTAAAGGCTGTAGCTGAGGGCAGTATTCCATTACACATTTACAGGCCTATGACCATACAAATAGAAATAGCTTGAGGGGTAGGAAGAAAGATGGATACAATTTGTAGTTAATTCTACCTCTTCACCTCTTGTAGTCATTCAGCCTGACTGCTACTGTAGGTAACAAAAAAGCAACATCTGCTGCATGATTCATTTTGTAGGCTTAAGCCTAAAATAAATCCAGCATTTAACATAAATTAATACATATATAATATTACTATTTTTTTTTTCTTGTATCATCGCTTAAAGGAAGAGAACAAATGTTTATTCTTAGCTAAAGGGAAAGAAATTTACAAGAAGTTCTTGAAAGATCGCAAGATCACACAAACATATGAACAAACAACTCTAGATTAAAACAAGAGGTCAGCCTCAAATGTGAGAAGTATTTCATTTAAAGCAGAACAATCTTCAATGTGAATATAATTTAGTCAGGTATAGAAATCTTCCTTCTCCTTGTCTTCTTCCTGGGCACAAGTATGTGTGTAGATAATATGACTGTGTGTGAAAATGACAAAACATGGGGAAAAGCAGAGAGATTCCATGCTATTTAATGGTATGCTCCACAGATTAGGCACATCCAGAGGTGGACCACAGCAGGACATGGCAGTGTTTTTACCACAGACACAACAGGTTGTGATTCTACACTTCCCTGAGGGCTACTGAGTGCCTCCGGAGCTGGGCCAACATGCAGCAGCAGAATGAGAAAGCGGGAAATGTTGGGATGTGCCATTTGGCAGTGGCTTCAGAGGGCGCATGTGAAATCCTTATGGGCGGAAATCTCTCTGGGAGTCAGGGATGGTGGATGTATTCCTGGCTCTAAGGTCCTTTTAGCAGACAGGGTAAATGACAAGCCAAGGATGAAGAGGGACATGGGGACAATTGCACATGTTGGCACATGCTCCTAACTACCAGAAGGACATCAGGAGACACAAGTATCCCCATTTGGATATTGTGCTGAGGTTTTTCAGCTATATATCCTAACTGAAGACCACCGTGTGACAAGTGAGAAATTGATTTTTCACCAGCCTCAGTGAAGGGATGCACAAACCTTTGTCCTTTTGCTGTGTGAGGGAGCATTCAGAAGGGCCAGGTGTTAACAAGTTCCCACCTTCAGAGGTGAACACAGCTTTCATACAGCACTGCAGGAAGCTCCAAAAACACCCTAACAGTGACACCGAGCTGTGAGGGCCACCAGCTACTTCTCTGATCAACTCCTGGCTTCTAAAAATTCTTCAGACAGAACAAACTATTCTTTATAAGGAAGGTACGGGTTTATATACTACCACAGGAGTAGTAATTCACACCTTCCTAAGAAATCAAAACCTCCTTTCCATGGCTTCTGCTCTCTTGCTTAATTTGTAGAGCTCCAAAATCCTTTCCTAAGGAAGAAGATATGGGAGGACAAAGTAAGACAATTTTACATCAGCCTTACTCTTCTTGGTCTGTTGGGTCATGCTGCAAACATAAAATATTTTTTAAAACAAACAAAACCAAACTTAAACAGTAGTACTGCTTACTATATACTAATATAATTTGCTTCAGCAAGTTCCAAGTTACTCCACCTGAACTGAATAAAAAAGAATACTAAGGAGGAGAATTGGTGAATACAGACAGATATCTAAATCCATTTTTCTGAGGAATTAGAGTTTATGTCATCTGTTATTATTGAATTAATGAGACTGCCTATCCTGAGGATGACCTTTACATTATTCTAGCACAGACATTTCCAATATGAATACAGTGTGTCTTCCTACAAGTACTATTCAGTGGCCATTTATAAAAAAAATCACATTTGAAAAATACAAAACAGGCATCAAGGGGAAAAAAAAAATTGTTTTGTGTTTGAAATGTGTTTCAAAATGTATTTGAAATATGTTTCAAAAATATCATTATATAAAAGCAGATTTAGTTAGAAAACGCATGTATTTTAAGTATTTTACCTTCTTTTCATCGGTAGATAATAATGACTTAAATATTTTTTTCCATTATACCTTCTATCAATTAAAAAATATTCTTTAGTTATTTATTTCAGAGAATAAGGCAACACAGGCATCTTAATATAATTATCAGAAAGTAAATTAAAGTAATTAAAAATTACTATAAAGTTATATCCTTGTTGAAACCAGAGAACAATAGAATCAATATATGAAAGGTTACATGCCTTTATTACCATTAGGCAAAACAAAAGAAAATATATTACACTCTCTTCAGTTTTTCCATCATTACGGTAAAATTCTACTTTGATTCTACTTTTTCCTTTTGAAGTACTACGTCAATATTTAGCCTGCAAGCTAATTGCATGTTAGCATAAACCTGTACTTAACTTTTATTCTATAGGCCTCTATGCAAAAGCCTGACTTAGCACATAAACCCAGGAAAATAGACTTTATAAACATTATAACAGCAAAACACAGATTTCAGAAGAATATTACATAATTTACTTGTGAAATTAATATGAAAAATTTTAATTTACCTAAGCTGAGACCACTAATATAATTACATTCTAAAAAATTAGTATGTAATAGCTAAACACATGTATACACAGAATTGTCTACAAAAAAAAATAATAGTTTAGAATTCCTGTGTTTACAGTCCATTAACAAATTTTAGGACCAAAAAGATAAGCTTTTTTTCATGCCAGTGTAAATCCAGGTGACAGTAGTAGTCTTGATACAACTGATGTCACAACAGTTTTCTGCTGGTTTAACACTGAGAACGTCTTTTCATTCTAATAGTTATCTTTGGCTATCCCAAGCCTAATAATACTGTAATCCCTAACCTAATATTAGAATCATCAGACGAACTCGTAGGATCCTTACAGATGATGGGGAAGAGCTGCATGGAAGACTACAGGACAATTATAATATCTCAAATATAGCTGGGTAGAGTGGCAGCAGACATACAGTCACAGATGCAAACAGGTCTCTGACAAGCAGAGAAGACTGGATGCTTAAGAAAGTTCCTTATTTTGAAGTTCACTGACAAACCATTCTACTCAAGACAGAAGTGGCAGAGAACTGATTTTTAAAAATCTCTCCCAGCTGTCAGCTTTACGAGAACTTAAACTTCTAATAAATTTAAGGATTGGATGCAATCATCTTGATTATTGTTCAGGTATTCTGAATCTCCATTGAAGACAAGAAAAGAAAGTTACACCAGTGAGAGATTTTTCTTTCAATATATGCTGAGACAGGGTTAAAGTGGGAGAATTAGAGAAATAGGGATTTTAAATACAGGGACAAAGCCATAAATTACATTGGGCACTGAACTACCATTTAGATGACAGAGCACTCCCATGGGTCTGGAAACTTTTGACCAGCTGGTGCCTATTCCTAATGCTGCAGAGCCTTTTAAAGATGATGCACCTACACACCGATCCCAGTGACTTGCTCTGTCATAACCAGCATGGCTCAGGCTCACTGTGAATCAATTTCATCTGAATTCCAGCAGAGACAGAGCTGCCAGGTCTAAGCATTCGAACTCAGTAAACAAGGTCCCTGCCTTTGCTAGGCAATTTGCAGAGCTTTAATTTCAGTTCTTGCTCCATTTTGTCACAGAGTTTCAGAGCATATGCAGTTACCAAAGTAATTCAGGCACTTACAGAGCAAAATATCAGCAGAGAGCCAAAACTACTAGATCCATGCCTACTGCTGAAGGCCAGGCCTTGCTTTTCTTCAAAGTGGACTTGAACAACTTCTTCCCATCAGCTGTAACTCTGAAAGTTGCCCTGATTAAGTAAGAAATTTGTTCCACCTTTTTATCTCAGGACACCTAAATTTTAAAGTAGAGTTACAATATTTAAATGGAGAAACCCTTCTACATCATCAGAACAAAGGCTTACTTAACCTGTTACCTGACCTCCAACAAGTCACTCACAGGAAAAGGACATAAGTGTGACAGGCAATTTGTGTCAGAAGACCCCTCCCTCCAATACCATACAAACATCTGACAATCAGTTTTAGGGAAGATGTTTTTTTAGTCACTAAAGGACACTGGATTTTTTCGAATTTTTTTCTTATTCTCTTGGACTCCCTACCTCTAGAAAGCTTGAGTTTAAATGACTCACCTCTCCCCAAGGGGGAAGAGGGATATTATTATTGCACTTTAGAACTGCCGCTTGAATAATGGCATTGGGCACCTTTTAGAACCAGCATTGTCAGAAACAGTGAGCAATCACTCCCCATTCACCCTTTCTATAGTCTCATGATTTCTTAAATCTCCATCATATTTCACCTCACAAGTTTTTTGTCATTTGAAGAGTCAGTTTCATCTTTCTTTTAAGAACTTCCCCTCTTCCACACCTCTGTTCTTTCCCGCTCCAGGCCTTATCTGGTTCTGGAATATAATTCCAAGCTGTCTTTCCTAACTGCTCAGAACTGAGTTAGAGCCCAGCATTGCACGTACATCAGCAAAGCTGTTTTAACTTGTCCTTTTTAGTGCAATCCTTACTTTGCATTTATGAGCAGTGTAGTTCTGCATGACTTTTAGTCGCATCATATGAGTGTTCTTCACAAAGTCAAACAAAAGCAGTATTTGCAGTCACCACCTTTTATTCCCTTGAAATCAGGGCTGATTTAGTGCAAGGTCACGCTACACAAGCGTTTGCTCAGTCACTTAATTTCTTCGTTTCCCAAGGACTCTAAGGTGATACTATGCTAACTTTAGATTTGCTACAGTTCATTTTCTTGTTTTGTTCTCAAACTCTTGCTGTTGGTACCGCATTTTGAGACTGTTCCAAGGGCTTCTCAGTGAAGAAGGTGAAACCTTGCTTTAGTGTGTTTCTAAAATCCTCTGGAGCAAGCAGTACAGCAAACACTGGCTTTACCTGTTTGCTACTGCCACACCCTCTGTCAGCTGCTTCTTTTGCCTCACTTCTCTCCTCCTCCTCTGTTAGCCAGTCCCACCTGTTTAACTGTATGCTTCACCGTCTCACAGTTTCTCACTGATCTACCACACAACATCTGAAAGCCAGTTCCACTACTGGTCCCTTCTAATGCTGCTGCAGAGCTCAAAAGGAAATCACATATACCTCATCAGGAGAGGAAATTACTTCACTAAACTTTTATTCTTCTCCTTTCAAATTCAAGGACAAAATTCATCATCATCATGTTTCTTTAGACAAACAGCCCACAGAATTAAGAGTTTCTATCTACAGCTTCCTCTAGCCTTGATGCTGATTTCAGGGAAGTACATCCAGCATCGGTAGTGTGGAAGATCAAGCCCTTCATTTTCACTTGGATATATTCTATTCTTAGAAGCAGAGGGCTGAAGCTTCCAGTTGGGGAACAAAAAAAAATGCTACATTTTAAAATTTTCACCTAAATAATATGAACTGGTAGAAACTACAGTTAAGAAGAAAGTCTGGCTGGTTTTATTTTTCCAAAACTGGAAATAGTTTAGATACATATCTTTTGAGGTTCAAGATTGCTCTTCCCACTCTGTAGGGCGGTAACAACCTTGTTTAAAGTGGAAATATATGAGGACCTGCAAGCTCTCAGTCTTGTCCGTTCCAGCTGGCATGTCTAATACTCAAATGGAGTTCTGAAGTTTGTGCAGCAACAACTATTCCCTTTGAAATCACCAGAAACATAGCATGAGCTCAAGTGAAGCTAATGGGACCGCTTTTGGAGCAGGATACTTGGTAGCTGAAGTAGTGCTGTCACAATCTGGCTTTTGCAAAATACTTTCAAAGCAGAGTTAAGCTATTGCCACGTAAAAGCACCTGCTGCTCTGATACCATAAAATAAACTTTGCAGATGTTATTTTTAGCTGAGTCTACCTTTTTGTTTGTTTGTTTGTTTAGTTAAACACCCATCTCTTCTTCTATTGATTGCAGGGCATCTGTTCATTTGTGTGATTCTGAATCATGCCTTCAGTCCTATATTTGCTTCTCTATTCTATGCATTTATTTGTATTTATTATTTCTGTTACAGAAAAGATTTTCTGATCTGTTTCATGCTTTTCCTCCTTCTGCCAGGGGCCCTTCATCTTAACAGAGGGAGGGCTATGGAATATGAATTACTAATTCTTCCAAATCAATAAAAACCTACACCAGTATATAAAATTTGTGTAATTACTGCAATGTGTTGGGAAAATAAAAACCTACACAAGAGATTAACAAGAGTTTCTGGAGTTTAAATATTTAAATCATATTCCTCTGATGCAAGGACATAGTTCTGATGACTTCAGTGGAATTACCGAAATGTATGTGTCTTATAACCACTAGCATTAAAAAGTCCAAGTCAAACGTAACTAAATTTCTAGACACCTTACCCAAAAAAAAAAAAAAAAAAAAAAAAAAAAAAAAAAAAAAAAAAAAAAAAAAAAAAGTTAGGCTGCTCATCTCTCTGAGGCAGGTGCAGGGAAGTGCTGCCATCTGTCTTATGATTCTCTTTGTAAGATCCCTAAGACTTCCTTACACTTCTGTGTGTGGTTCTGTCTGCCCATCCCTCAAACTACTGAGAGATGAAGTGCAGATATTTAGCAGATGTTCTTTTTTCATACTAAATCTACCTCTACCTTTTTATTATTTCCCCCCCCGGCCCAGACTCCAGTGTAGCAGATTGGGACAGAAAAGTTTATTTTTGCTGTCCAACTATTCAACTGCAAACATCATTTTAAGCAAGGAATGCACACTATTCTCTTCTGTACTCACCATATTTTTAAATTTCATACTTGTATAGTATTTAATAGATATTAACTAGATAAGTTAAGTAAAATTTAGGCTGTTCTTCTTTTAAAAACAAATGGCTTTTTTTCCAGGTTTTCTCCCAGTTAGTGGACAAAATTATCTATTTCACAATTCCTGATGGTAAAGTAATATGGTAATTATTTTTCACTAGTAATTTTACGAGTTAATGTCAAAATACCACTTGAAAAATCACACATGATATCAAAGAATCCATATAATTTAATTTATCCCTTTGTCATCTTGCAAACAAGATGACAGTAAGGGCAGCAAATGACATCTGAACATTAGTTGTAGAAATGTATTATCAAAACATAACCACGACACATGTACTTCTATTCCAGGAGAAAATAGTCTCAGGTTGTTAGAGACCCTCCAGCTGGGAGCCTATCAGGGCTGGGACTCTGAAAGCACATGGTCCACCAGATTTAAAAAGAAAAAGATAAAGCGACCCCAACACAGAAAGAGTGCATTCAGTAGCATAGCAAAGAAAATTCCCAGGAACATAAGAAAGCCAAAATCAATGCCCAAGATCCCAAGTCACAAATTAGTCTTGTGCATTTAGCTGCTTTACTTAATCTACATTTTTCTTTTTTCTACCCTTATTTCTATTTTTATTCATTTCATCTTCTCATTTTTAACTGGAAATCTATGTTCCCTCACTGTTGACTTTGCTTCAAAGCAGGGTCTGCAGTTTAGTTTCACATAAGCTTGTCATGAAAAAGCTATCAAAATCATTCACACAGCCTGCCCTCTTCTCAGGGAGAAAAGAGAACATCAGAGTGCTTTTTACTTATTGTAAATGTGTGACCCTCCTTCCCAGACTGCCAAGATGCAAATATATAGCTGCATTCAATTTTGGTGAAATTCTCACAGTAATGCAGCTTGAGCTTTGTGTTTCAGAAAGGAAAGCAGCACAAATTGAATACAGATGCAATAAACTCTGAAAATAATATTGTTCTTGCAACACAAGCCTTTTTACAGCACTGAAGGAAAACATATATTTTAAACTGTTTTGCATTAACCAGATTTTTTTAAATATATATATTCACCTTTCATTTCCCTGTTTTCATTATTCAAATAGAAAGCATTCAGAATTTTAGACAAAAATCACTCTTGACCTTTTTGGTAAGGGGAAGTACAATGAGACTTGACTTGTATTCACAGTAATCCTAAATCATATTACCTGACCCTAATGCCTCCAATTTTCAACTCTATTGCTAATGGTTTCTTTATGATCTTTCAAGATAATTAAAGAGACTGCATCATTCTTTAAACAAATAGTCCATAAGCTGAAGATAAAACTGAAAACCAACTTACCTACCTCTTTTCCTAGTGGTATAATCCTTGTATTTTAGCTTTCAGCGAAGAAGGACCATTTCCTACAGTATCCCAATGAAAAAAAAAGGGGAAAGAAAAAAATAATTTTAGTCACTGGGAAGCAAGAAATATGGGTTTCAATATTTTAAGGTTTTGTTCCATCTGGGAGTGTGAAAGAAATATGTAATTTTAAGTTATGCAATTTAAAGTATCTAAAACATGATCCATTTAATCATTTACATCTTGCAGCACTATTTTATTAAATAGTGAAATAATTATAGCTTCTGGCTCTAATCAATGTTTTCTTGAAATTATCTTGCTTATTTCAAATGAAGACTTAAAATGTGAAAACAGAAAATCCAGTAAATATTTGAAAGGATCTATGAATATTCACTCAGAAACGGCTGAGTGAAAGAACACACAAAAGGTACTCTGAACATAATCTTCTCCAGACCATCAAAGAGTAACCTGATCTAACCCATGTGGCTACAGTGCCTTGTAGCTGTCTTGAAAAAGCTTTGATTATGAATAAAGGACTGGAAGAAATTCTCAAGATAAGGAATTTTAGACTGCTACGATAGTTATAGACCAATTTTCTCCTCACATTTTCAGAAGCAGCAGGCTAATGGAACTGCTCAGCTGGCTCTTCCAAGAGAAAAGCAGCAAAGCTGTATGGAGGCACAAGTTAAAACTGAACCACTAGATTCAAACTACTCCTGCACACATGGACAACATCCCTGTCTCCTAAACAGAGGCACATCTGCCCGCTGGTGCTCTGCCACCACTGTCAGTCTGCACTTTTCCATAGGTGGAAAGAGTCCTTTCTCACTAGAAAACTAGTGAACTAGAAAATCTCTCTTCCATTCTGCCTTTTCCCTTCAAGTTGAAAACTTCAATAAATCTTTAGCCAGAAAAATGGCTTCCAGGATTTTCAATCTGTTAGGAAAATTAATCCACAAACACCAGAGGTTTGTGTCCAAAAAGGAGACAGAGGAGTCCTTTTACTTTATTCGAATAAAAGGAGAGGCCATGCGGCATTTCCCCTGGGGTCTCTCTCAGTTTTTTGGAGGATGCAGCCTTCTTTTTATCCTAATTTTCCAACCGCATTTTCCTCTCTCTTTCCCCATTGGCTGAGGTACTTGAGAGGTACAGACTTCCCGAAATACCTAAGAGTCTCCTTTTAATGTATAACCCGCTTAATTTTTAATTTTTATGGGATTTATGGGTTTTCCCCCATTGTTGCTTTCATCTTTCAATATTCAGTTTCATTTACAAACAAACCATAGGTTTGTTTGTAAAGGCAAGTATCTTCTTTTCCATTCATCAATCAGTAGAATCCTCCCCATTGTTTCTCTTATCTCTCAGTGCTAGTTTTATCTACCAGCAGACCCAGGGCTTGTTTGTGAAGACAAATCTTGTCATTCCTCTCAAATCTCAGGGGAAAGATGTTCACTTATTTTAACCAAAGAGCAGGATACACCAGCATCAGTAGGGCTGTGGTTACCTGGCCACTTCCCTAATTGGTCTTCCATGATTTAACTCACCTGCACAATGGACTAGTGCAAGGAGGTCTGTGCAGAGAAGGGAAAGAGAGGGGACTAGAAAACTGCTGTCATGGCATTACTCATGTCCTCTCTCTGTCCTAACAGCAGCTGCAAGAGTACCAAACTCCTGCATTCTGATATCTCCGTTCCTTCTGGTGCCCAAGATGGAAGTTAGTAATTCCTGTGCCAAACACCAAAATGACGGCTTGTAGCGTCTCCATAACTGAATGCTCTTTGCTTTATTTGGAAATGGATTTGTACTAAGATACCTAAATAATTACATACCATTTATCACATGCATCAACAGTTCACTGCCTTTGGCTGTCCAACTGATTTCAGATAAAGTCAGCCTGGATTTGTGTAAGCACAGGAACTAAATATTTACTAGAGGTAATGGCATTCTTCAAAAGAAATTATTATATTGCTAATGCAGGCAATGCAATAAAAATGACTCCTCTTTAATATTTTATTTATAGTAATTATTTTGAGTCTCGGTGTTTTTCCTTTTTAAAAAAGAAACTGGGGGAAAATGCTAATTTTAATGCATTATTTTAATGTCTTCTTTAAAATGCTGGAGGCATTTTATTTGGCATTTCTAAACAGCACCATTTTCTTTTCCTTCTGAAAAGGAAATGTGATTGCCATCATTCTTGTTACATTTTTTCTTTCTTAACATTTTCAGTAGCAGCTCTTTTTTTGTTTGTTTGGAGTCAAGGGGATTTGTTGCGGTTTTTTGGGGGGGGTTTTGGGTTTTTTTTTTTAGAAACAGTGTTATAGATGGATCTGTGGTGGGTTAGTCCTGGCTATCAGTCAGCCACCCTCACTGCCCTTCTCAGCAGGACAGGGAAACACTAAGATGAAAAAAATCTCCAGGGTGTAGGTAAGGACAGGGAGCTCCCTTGACAGTTAGCAAAAAATGCAAAAACTAAAACCACCTTCCTGCCTTCTTCTCAGGCTCAACTTCACTCCTGAGTCTTCTGCCTCCTGCTCCCCCTGAGGACTTGAGTGCCGCCCTGAAGGTCCCTCAGAGGCCCTGGAAGTGGTGGAACCCCTGGAAGTGGGTGGAACTGGCCACACCTCACAGAGCAGTGCTGGGGTTCAGCTGGGGACCCAACTCCTGCTGACAGAAACATCCATTAAAAATCCGTCTAACCCTCCAGTGACATACCAGGATGAGAAAACTTCTGACAACATACAGGACTAAAAACAAGTCTTTCAGCCTCCATCCCTGAGCTTTGGGCTTAATTTCTTCTGTGACAATGACAGAAAAAAATTGAACTGTCTGAAATACCAGGGAATTAGTCAACAATACATTTTAGGCTTTGAAATATTAGAATGACACCTCCTTAGTAAGCACCTTTTCAAAACAAGAGAATGTAAAGCCAAACACTGTTAGAGATACTGAAAGAAGGGGATTTGGATCTAAGCACGCTGTTCAAATGAGTTAATAAGATACGAATCACTAAGGGTCACATACATTTCATGGGAGAAATCAGAAAAGTCAGAAGGTCTGCACTTTGAAATGGGTATACTCAAAAAAAAAAAAACCAAACCAAACCAATTTGAATTTGATAATTTTTTACAAAAACAAGTTCAGTGCACATGAAGTAAGAGTTCTGAAATGAGCTATACAGAAAATATATTCCTTATTATACATGCTATCTGGGTATTTGGTTTCAAAATGATGTAATTTTTCTACTTTCTATTCCCTACCACATACAAATCAATGAGTCTCGTGCAAAAGCAGTAAAACTGGGTCTTCTGCCAGACTTTGTGGCCTCACACAGGGTATTTATGGAAACAACTTGTACAAAGCATGGACTTAGCTCAGTCTTCAGATTCTGGGTTAAATTGTGCTTCAAAAACCATAAGAAAGGAGGGGGGAAAAAAGAAACACGTTTGATGCAATCAAATTTACCTTTAATTCTCTAACTTCTGCAAAGTTCAGCTAAACACAAAGATCCTCAATTTTGCAGGTGTGTGTCTTAAATACTACAAGAATTCTTGTAAGCTAAACACAGTGTTATTCTATTACCATGATTTACACACATTATTACCTTTTCACTCTACTATAAAGGAAAGGAAAACACTTCAGAGCACACTATAGTTCTCTGTCTTCTTTTAAATGGTTGAAAATGTTCTGGGCTGCTTAAATGCACACTCTGGAAACTCATTCCAGCAATATGATAATGGTTATTCTGTGCTAAAGTAAAATGTAAAACCCATCATTACTTGAGGAGATGATCTCTAAATGTATAAATCTTGACTGGCAGCCAGTTAGTTATCACCTTTACCACTTGCCCACACATTTGTTTTTGTTAATATTTCTGAACTCTCTTTTCCTAAAGACCTAGTAGAACTTTATGAAATACAGTGACACAGAACTCTGACACAGTCCTTGTTACAAAACATGCCTCAGATGGCAATTACTCAAAGGATGCCATGAGCTCAACAAAACCTTCAATAAATACAAGAGAACTGAACATCTGCAGCTATTGTTTCAGCTGTAAATCTTGTGAATGCTTTTTACTGTAGCAACAAACTGCTAATAAATCCAACTTTCATTGCCAGAAACATATAAAGGACAGGATACACTTCATGATGTTTTCTCAGTGTCCTCCCTGAGCCCATGCACTCAGGCATATTGTTTCCAGATATATTTTATAGCTAGCAGTGATACACTGTCCCCTCTACCCTTTCCCTTGACTGATGAGACAGAGAACATTGACTGAATGCCATTACCTGGCACTACCTCCCTCTTGCTCAACAGAAATGGGAGGCTTTATGCTTACAATTCATATTAGATTTAGCAGCAAACATCAGCATTAATTACACATGTATCATTTAACAAACAGACTTCTTAAAAAGCTCCCCATGAAGCAGTTGAGCTGCTGTTCCTGCTGCTGTGCAAAAGCAACAGTTCCCTGGCCTGCTTTTAATATATGTATTCAATACCTAGGACTGACAGACCAGCCACAGAGAAGGACACTCAGTAAAGTCTCAGATTTTCAAAGTACTTTAAATGCTAATTCAATAAAGTAGCACAAAAGCTAGACACTTCTCAATAACATTAGTCTCCATATATATATATTAAAAAAATATATATTCCTACAGTAATATTTACAGAAGCATTCACATTTCACGTGGCTTTAATCCCTACAAACCACAAAGGTCACTTGACTTGTTTTTCCTTTTACCTCCTATTACCACACTTTGTTCTGAATAGGGACCTGAGAGAGCCAAAGAGAAAAAGAGAGAGGCCGATATTCCTTGACATCAACAGAAAGGCTGAACTAAATGAAAGATCACTACCCTTTTACCTGAGGTCTAAAAATCTCTGTTGGTGTTAAGCTGGTTTAAGTTCAGGCTGAGGGGGGTTGAAGGTGCATGGCTTGTCAGCAAGCAGCTGTGATGAGAAAAAAAATTCAGACAAAGCTGCTGGGCAGGCATTTGCTCTTCACGTGCTCTACTGTGCTCTTGACGTCCTTACTCAACTTTTTCTTTTCTCCGTCATTTCTTGAAGACTTGAAACCCACCATCCATCTGCAGCCTTCAGAAGGGTAAAGCTGATGGACTAAAGTGTAAATTATAGTCATTTTCTTTGTCTCTGCATCCTCATTTTTTAACCAACACTGAAAAGGAAAGAGAGGAGAACTGTTCTACAGATAACTAACTTGTTGCCACCTACCTCAAAGATAAAGGTGACATCATAGCCATTTCTCTGGTACAGTTCAGCATAGGCTGTTGAGTCAGGCAAATTCAAAATTTATCTGAGAGATGTATCATTTGGTTTCTGGGAACTCAGCATTTTGCTGGTGTTCATCCTTAGCAAGTTCTTTGTGTCTCTGCTGTACTGGTGTTTTCACAGCTGACCGTCTGCCGTCTAGAAGCAGAGCCGTCTAAAACTAAAGGAAAGAAACAACTCAGTAGACTCATACTACTAAAGACAGAGAAAAATATTTCAGTACAGTGAAGAAGGAAGAGGAACTTGGAGAAAGAGAAGATGACTATCTCATATAAAATTCCTTCAAAAATGTAATTTATTTTCTCAAAGTTATAGACAATACATTTTATATAAATACTTGTCATCACAAAGGGTATCAGATGTCAGAGGCCAATGGGTTTTACAAACATGAAGGACTGGCCATGGTCACTAAATATAATAATAATAAACAGAAAATGCTGGTATGTCAGGAAGTGACTTAGTGCATAAAACTATTTTCTCAGTCATGAAGAGTTACATTCCAGAAAATACAATTTTATAGACACCATATTTCAATTGGGCATTTATTCCATTAAGTTCAAAAATAGCCAAAAACACTTTCTATTGCCAGGAGATACATTAGTATCAATACATGACATGGGTTTCCAGACAACTTTTTAGCATCTTTTCTTTGATAAACACACAGAAAGAATGTTCTGAAGAAACTGTAAACAGCTGCATTATAGCAATAGATATAACTTCTACTTGGAGACTGAGTAACTGTAAGAAGATATCCATTTTTAGGGCAGGCTGCGAGTGATGTTTTGCTAGTTGGCGTTTACTAAACAGACCAAAACAGGTATATGTTTTGTTCAGGGCAGTTTAAGGGAAAGCTGCTTATTCTTCTACAAACTAATCCTTCTTCCCTTGTGTTCAGTCACATAATAGTCTGCAGTTCACAAGTACCAAATACTAGCTAGCATTGTAAAGATGGAATCAATAGCGTAATCCTATTAAATTCCGCAATGCAGGCTACTTTTCAGATATATAGTGGAATCCTCTTAAATCGATTTTTTTTTTTTTTTTTTTTTTTTTAATAAAAGGTAGGGTTATGCGAGGCTCTAGCTAGAAACCTAAAATATATTGTCTACATAATGCTCTTAAGATAGCAGTTCAGTCTGTTTTCCTCTGTACAATTTCTGTGTGTTGGCTGGATTGTAACTGTGCCGCTTTACTAGATGAACTTTCAGAGCAAAGCCAACATTTCCTTAGTTATTGCAACCATAGAACAATGAAAGAATTGATAAATTTTCTCACACGAGTCTTCAATGAGAAGTAACACATCCAAGTGCATGTAAGCTACTGTTGTGATTTCATCCCAACACAGCCGCACACTTGCTCCCCCACCAGCTGGATCCCGGGGAGAGAATGGGAAGAGTGAAAGCCAGAAAACTTGTGGGTTGAGATAAAGTCAGTTTAACAGGGAAAAGCCACAGAGAGGCAAAGCAAAACAAGGCATTAATTCACCACTTCCCGTGGGCAGGCAGGTATTCCGCCATCTCCAGGAGAGCAGGGTCCCATCCCAGGTAACAGTGACTTGGGAAGACAAAACCATCATTTCAAATGTCCCTGCCTTCCTCCACCTTCTCCCACTCTATATTCTGAGCATGATGTCTCATGGTTGGGAATGTCCCTTTGGTCAGCTGGGGTCACCTGTCCAGTCTGTGCCCTCCTCCCACCCTCCCAGGCACCCCCAGCTTCCTTCACCAGCGTGGCTGGTATGAAAAGCAGAAAAGGCCTCTGCTCTGTGTGATCCCTGCTCAGCAATAACAAAAACATCTCTGTGTTATCAACTCTGTGCTCAGCACAAATCCAAACCACAGCCCCATGCCAGCCCCTGGGAAGGAAATCAACTTGACCCCAACCAAATCCTGCACATTCCACCCCTATCCCATACTATTTACATCATGCTAAAGATCCCACACTATGCAATGCAGATTCATTGTCCACCACTTCCCTTTCGCTTCTTTACTATAATACACAAATATCATTCACTTCATCTATGGAGCACCCCTACAAAAAGTCTACAAGATGTCTATTGTATCCATATAATCCATGACTTTGGGCTGTTTCTGTAGTGGTGGTCACTTGATGCCTTAAGTTTTAGCTTTCCTATTTTCCAGATTCTGTGCTGCCTAGGTCTGTAGTTCTGAGCTTCATATTAAGTGTTAGTAAGCTCTCTTCACAGGGTAAAACAAATCCTTTTGCAGCTTGAGACCAAGGACAATGGTTACAAAGCTTCAGGGCCAAAAAGCATAAACAATGGAGAACTGAAGAAAGGAAACAAGGAGGATGGGACTTCATAGTCTGAAGCTGTAATTGGACAAATAAACCCCAATATGCAAAAAGACCAAAAACTTATAAAAGTGTGAAACCTCGTGACCGGCCGACCATTCTGTGACCATCTTGGGTGTAGCCCTGGCCAGGCTCTTGTACTGCCAAGGCATATCCTTTGAAGGTCTTTTAATAAATTCTTACTTTATTCTTTAACTATCTCTAGTCTCTGTTCTAGGTCAGCCTCTCCAGGAATCACAATCAGGACAGGAGAGGTGATGTGTTACATGGAGTTACTGGGCACCAAAGCCAGCTCACCTCACATCACTACTGGACAGCATCTTGTAAGGCTTATCCTCCACAGGTTTGTGTGATTTCTGTTACAGTAATTCCTGTAACACATAGCTCAAATCATGGCTTGCAACAATTTAAAGGTACATTCATTGCAATCTTCATCCTGGTCCTTTTGGGCTATGTTAATCTGGTTTAATGTTGAAATGAACGCCTTCTCTTTTTCCCAGCCTGGCCGCACTTTACAAAGGGTTCCTGCTGTAATCCACATCATAGCTTTCCATGGGCTGCAGGGGGACAGCTTCACCACTATGGTCTTTACCACGGGCTGGAAGGGAATCTTTGCTTCCCCTGCTCCAGTGTGGCTTCCCAGCCACAGGGGACAGTCCTCCCTGAGTTCTTCCAACATGGGTCCTTCCCACAGGCTACAGTTCTTCACCAACTGCTCCAGCGTGCTATCATGGGTTGGCACAGTTTTGTTTTCTGGTTATAGAGAAATGTGAAATGCTTTTCCCTTCCATGACAGTGAAGGGGTGGGGGGGAAGGTGGGGAGGACAGGGACCTATGAAAAAGCTAGCCAAGATATTGGCAGCCAGGTTGACCAATATGGAATGTCAATGCAACTTTGGAAAGGACATTGAAAACTAACCTGCAGCAGATCGGTCTTTCTCTCGCTTTGGAATCAGCCATGAGGTAACATCGTGGGCGGCAGGCTGGCTTGGGTCGGGCCCTGCTGCCCCTCTGGCGGCCGGGCCGGGCCCAGCCGGGCCTCTGAGGGCCGCTGCTGCACAGGGAGGGCCTGGGCCGGCTGAGCGCCTTTCCACCGCTGCCGGCAGGGAAGAAATCGGCTGCAGCTCGGCAGTGCTGACCATGTGCTCAGACCGTGGCAGAAAGGGCCAAGCCATGGCAGCTTCATAAAAACTTTAAGCTGAGCCACCCTGGATGAGACCAAGGGGTGGGAAAAAAGACATCTACCGGCTTCCTCCATCGGCACAGCTTTGCATTTCCTTCAGCCTCATGCAGCCCGGGGCCTGCACGTGGCCCTTTCAGGCCCAGGTGGATTTAACCCTTTCCTAGCAACTCTTCCTTGAGAGAAAGAAGAAAGAAAACAGAGGGTACATAGAACAGATACCCAATTAAGTCAGTTAGATTAGAAGTGAAAGAACTAATAATATTGGAATAGGATTGGAGAAGTGGACATTTTCAACCGGACTACTCTAAGGTAAACTATGGAGAAATGGACTGTTCTTTGTAGCATCTTAATGTTGTTGGGGAGAATGCTAATTCTAGTCAAAATTGATGACTGATGTAATTGAGATTTATTTGAGAACTTGAAAGGCCCTGCTCCTGGGTTAAAAGGAGGTTTCAGCCTTTGAGACAAAGATGATTTTAGACTAGAAGAAGTATTCATAAATAGTACCCCAGATACACTGAGAAGCTCTGCAGATAGAACATCACAGTCTGCAAAAACTCCGGGTGGCAGCAGATGTGTGACATTGGGAGCACTGGACTATTTTGTCATGTGGCAAACGTCTTCATAAAAAGACCTTAGAGAGACTCTTCTCCTAAAGTAATGAGTGATTATGTCTAAATAGTGAAACTGACTGAAAATCTCAACTTGTATCTTTCTATGTTGTTTAATAAGAAAGTTAATAGTTTGTAAGAGGAGAGAAGCATGTTTTAAAGTGTCATTCTTTTTTAGTTTAGGTTTTCTTTTTCTCAGCTTTTTTTTTTCATTCTTTTAGTGTGTGTTAATAAAACTATTTTTGTTCATTTTTAAGCTTAAGCCTGCTTTGTTTTTTCTCCTAATCTCTCCCTCCCACAAAAATAATAAATACTAAAACCCTACATTAATTGGTGTTTTTGCCTGGTTTTATTAAATTAAGACCATTACATGCACATCCCCCATGAAGTCACAAGTCCTGCCAGAAAACCTGCTCCAGGCATTTCACAGGGTCACATCCTCCTTCAGGCATCCACCTGCCCTGGCAGAGAGATTCCATGGGCTGCAGGTGGATCTCCTCCACTGTCTACTCATTCACAAGTCACAACTCGTTCAACTCAAGTGCAGACCAAAGTCCTGGCCTGTCTAGCACAGCAACTCAGAAACAGCAGCCATGCCCTGGCCACCTGCCAGCCTAGGCACATCCATGGCTGCTATCAAAACATCCCCAGGCACAATAGAGTGAGGTGATAAGAAGCACAGCACCACAGCAAGAAGTGAAAGGCACAGACAAGCCCTAGACTCTAATAGACCGTCGTGGAAACAAGCCCCATGGCAAGCACAAGAGGCTGCTCGTTACTAAACAGCACTACCAGGCATAAATACAGTCTGGTACATCCCATCAGATCTGTCATCTCAAACCCTTAGAAGCCTATCACTGGGCACCAAATAAGGCTGTTGGGGTTTTGGAACAGTATTCCCCAGTTCAGTGTCCCCACTGTGAATCACCCTACACCATAGTCCCCCTCCCCTGTGACAGGATGGAGAGAACTGGAAGCACAAAAGCAAAGAACACGGGTTGAGAAAAGAACAATTGACTGGAAATAGCTATGAGATAAGAAAAAGAAAGCAGTCACAGCAACACTGCTAATGATAGAGGGTAAAAGACATAATCCACACATAAAAAAACCCTGATAATAGACAGTACCAATGGCTCCCTTCATCACATTTGCTTGACCAGAAGGAACCCCTTCTTCCCAGAAAATACTCCCTTTCCTCTGCCAACAATGTAAGGGGTATAGAATAACCTCTGGGTCTTAGCCATGTCCTCTTCCAGCTACCGAAAAAAACCAAACCAAACCAAACAAACAAAAACAAACAAACAAAAAACAACCAAACAAAAAAACCACAAAAAACCAAAACACAAAACAAAACAAAAAAACCTGTCCTGGCCAGAACCAGGACAGTTATTGACACCTATTGCCAAAATTCCTTCACTTACACAATCAGATTGTTACTTCTTTTGAAAGTTAGTGTTAGCATTTACATAAACATCTTTCTGGATAATATCTCTTTTAGAGTTTACTTGATCCCAAACTTTGTCAGCTCATATTTGAAGATTGGAGGATCTCTAAATCTCTTTTGAAAAGCTGTCATGTTTGAGCCAATAGGAAGATTTAATGCATTTCCCTGCAGGAATAGAGCAGGGGTGTAAATACCGCCTGTGACACTAGCTACCTGATTCTTGAACCAACCAAAAGAAATGTTATCTGGTGCCTAGTACCCAGTCCACACCCAGGCCACTGCAGCTTCTGCTATGGTGATAGTTGCTGATGGGCAGATTGAGATTTCCAGTGGTATCAGTGGAAGATGATTTATCCAGCAAGCCATGCCATAGTCCACACATATTCCAGGAGATCCTGATATTTGTCTAGTGTCTTTCAGAACAAAGAAAGTACACACAGGAATTAAAGAAAATCTTTATTTCTACAGAGAAGATCTCTAAATATTCTACTTCCTACTTTTCTATGTACCACAAACGCTTCTCAGTTGTGCAGCCTGCAAATCCTGATGCTATCAGCAGATGTACAAAAAAAAATTAGGGCCTTTACAGTACCTCAACTACCTTGAGAATCACAAAAATCTGTAACTACAGTTTGCAAGTCAGAAAATCATAGCAACTCTTATGATCAGGATGATAAACCGACATTGGCAAAGAGATGACAGATTTCTCATTTCTCCAGGCAATAAATGTACATACTCAATGTTTTCTAGACTAATTTGATGCATTTTGCAGATTTGTTTTTATTGCTAACTTCATACAATATCAGAATTCCTGTATTCACAGACCGTAAGCATCATCCCTCATTCGTGCAGTACTATCTAGACATCTGTGAAACGGAATCTTGGGAACAGAGAGGAGCTGAGGGCCAGGCAATGCCTCTGCTTGACCTTCTTGTGCAACAGGGCCACAAAGGAGCTGGGGAGAGAGCCCAGCCTTTGACCCATCCATCTTCCACATTTTAAATGAATCTCTTAATAGATCACAACATGTTACAGAGGTTTGGGATTGACAGGACGGGAAAGAAAAAAAAAATAAAAGTGCAAGTGTAGCAGCCTTATTAGGATTCTGCTCTCAGAGACTCCACACAGCTTTGTCTTTTGAAGAGAGAAAGCCGCTTAACAAGTCAGCAATAGCTCGGTCCCTCCCCAGAACAGCTATGGTAACAGTCTTCAGTGCACAAACACGTTTCTTGAACTACTTTCCAAAGTCCCTGCTAATGCAAACCTGTGGAGTGAAATAAATGCAAGACAGCTCTTTTGTCTCCCTGGGTTTTTTAAACACTCCACATGACAAGTATATCACTCCTGCTTCCTGTCTTTTGCCTTTGGTTAGAAATTATTCATCGAAATACACATTTCTGAGATTAGGGATGAATAGTTAATGCGACTAAATCCACAGAATCTGTTGCACAACTGCAGTCAAAGTTAACCAAAGATTTCAGAGGTTTTTGTTCTAGAGAAGCCAGTTGGCAGGGCACTTTGACATATACTTGTTCAAGCCCTTGAACCAACTTTTTATGGTTAACAGCAATGCGTTGGGGTGGTTACACAATTATGCTAATCAGGCGCCATAACAAAATCTATTCCCCCCCCCAAAAAAAAAAAAACCAAAACAAAACAATTGTAGCTCTTCTCATTTTTAGACTGGCAGGCAGAAGTGTTGATCTTCCACTTCACTCCCATTTTCTCTGAAAATCTGGGTGGGATCCTCTCCCAGCACTGAGCTGTCCTTACTGGAGTACCTGCAGGGAAGTGCTCTCAGTGCCACACCTGCACTGGGCAGCCAGTGCTCTTGTTTCAGCAATGTCATAGCTACTGCATCAAGCCTAAAGATTTCATATCAAAACAGCACAAGCAGAGAAATAAAATTACTTAAGCACTGTCATATAGATGTTTCATACTGAAACTAGATGGACTGCTACTTCTTTTGCCTTGCCTAGCCTGAAGGAAAAAGTGTGATCCTGTATAAGCAAGGGGCAGGCTACCTCAGGCCCTTTCTCAGCAGCAGGTCTAACAGGTTATGTAATCCTCTATGGGAATTTGATCCCTTTGTAGAGCTTTCATCTACTGAGCTTCAGGGTTCTGTTACAAAAATCACTAAGACATTAAACATTTTCTTCAAAACCTTTCTGCTGTACTGTATCCTCCTGAAACATGAACCCTGGCCGTAAGGGGTAGGAAGCATGAATTTATTTACAAAATGTCTAAAAAACAAATGTATTACTGATTAATATATCCTAATAGAAGCATTATTCTCAAGAGTAAATGAATGAAAACCACAAAGAAAACATCTGTTTTTGAGACTTCTACTGATAAAACCTGTATGCTATTTATATTAGGATATTGATTGTCCCAATCTTTATACAAACCTGAGTTTCGACAGTGTGGAATCAGGGACAAAAACAAAATACTTACAAATAACTACACATTTGCTTCATACACAATTCTAAAGGCAATTCTAGCCTTTTTTGAAGGGCTGATAATGCCAGTATTGTTTCCTTTCTCCCTGCTCCATCCGTTTGCCCTTGCAAGAAATTTAAATTGAAGAAGCAGAAACCTTACTAACCTCCCGAAAGCACACCACTGACATAGCTGGCATAGCTTGCATATGTAAAATCACACATTTTATTTATAAACCATAGGAAGTCCCAGGCATTTTAGAAAGTCTCAAAATGGCAAAAGTCAAATAAATATACATGCTTAGGGCAGCATATGCAGGGCTGTGTTCATTTGAAAGACGCTCAGGGACTCAACACTTCAAGAAATCCATGAATTTCTAAAACACATCATCCTTGCCCTTTGAACAGAGACAGAGAGATGAGCTCATAGCAAAAAGAGTCTTTCAACACCCCTGGAAGGAAGAGGACCATTTAGAAACAGGGGCTGGAAAGCCCCCGGCACAGGACCCAGCAGTAGCACCAATTTCCCTGAACAGCACAGAGCTCTTTGGAAAGGAAATACAGGATGAACAAGTCTGGTTTCTCATGATTTTAATACTATCTACTTAAATTTAGCAAATGTAGATAGAGGCCTACGTACCCCAGGGATGAGAGCAAATTACAGCATAAAAACCTTCACTCAGAATGGCTTGAAGGTCAACCTAATTAGTGAAAAGCATTTCCATTTCTTTCTTCCCCCCTCTTTACTTTATAAGAGAATAAATAAATAAATAAATAAATAAAAAAAAACCTGACCTGGAACAATTATTTGTTTTCTGTCAGACACTGACAAATTGATAGGGAAGGGAGAACATTTCACTTTTTTGATATTTTTACATGTACAAGAGAAACGCCAGTGATCCAAAAGTATCATCACAGAATATGGCTGTGCTACTGAGGCAAAATAAAAGACCTTGCATACTCAGTGAGTCATTCTAGATACAAACCATTGGAAGATGTTAAGAGCTAGGTGTGGCAATCAAAGAGGGTTCTCGAGCAGGACACAATTACGTGACTAAAAAGAACAGGGGGTCCCCCAGTGTTCTCCAACAGCCCTGATGGGGCAAGAGCTTTGCAGGGCTTTGGTCTTTCTTGGCATCTGCTCAGGGCAGGAGAGCAAAAGGTGAACAGTAGTGGCATAGGTCCGCAGCACATCTACAGTAGCATAAATAAGAATGTGTCTACACATCTAATGAGTTTACTTCAATTAATTAATCAGTTAGAAAAAAAATTGTGCAATCAAGTGTGACTATGGAAAGTATTTTCACCGGAACAGTTCTGATATTTAAAAAGAAGGGGGTGGCGGGGGAAAATGTTCTTGCAAGGACCCATTTTGCAAATGCTACAGTTTTATATTGCCCCTTAAGAGTAGACAGAGAAGGGGAGAAGAGGACTTATGATTCAGAAATAAGTCTGAATCATTTTTCCCCAGAACTATGCTTAGAGGACAGTATTCAGCCTGCTGTATTAAGGGCTAACATCACAATACAACTCCTACACACAAATATTTCTAATTTGTCACCTAAATTGCCTAATTCAAACATTTATGGTGCCTTTAATACAAATCAATTAAACATCAAGCAATACCATAACAATCTGATAGTGGAGAATCTGATGTGCAAACCAGCATGTTTCTAGACATACACACTAGAGTGTATGTGTGTATATATATATATATACATACATGCACACATATGCAGCTATATCCAAGGCAGTACATTTTGCTATTTGATGATTCATTAACACAAACCTAATTACAAGCATATTTTACCCTCAATAATACACACTTATATTTAATTTTTTAAATATTTAAACCCAGATTTTTTTCCATACTTACAGCATCTAACACATTTTCTCCCTTAACTCTACAGAAGAAAAATGCTTATATCCACAAAAATTGGTATGTCTTTAGTAATCAGGACATTTTCAGCTAATTGGCAAGTACAGAGTCTGTTATTCAGATTTTAGTACGCCTAAATTAATGAGCATGAGGGGGAGATTTGGTTTTGTAGGGACCAGGTTCACATTCTACTGAACAGAAAGTGGTTTGCCTGAGTAATGGACTTTAGAATTTAGCCTTTGAATAGCACAGTGAAAGAACTATGAATAACTATTTTGTCAAAATTTTGTTTGGAGAAAGCCCAAAAACTTCCTTTTGTGTAATTCATGTAAGTCTTGAACTTCTGACATTCATCAACACAGTGCTTACATACCCTACAAAACAAAATCTTATGTCATGCATCATTAGATGATTTCACACGGCTCCTCCAGTCTGGCTCACTGATGTTAAACACTGTCTTGGAAAACCTCTTTGTACCATTTGGTAGTCTCAATATCACACTTGCAGTGCAGTGAGTCAAAGATTATTTATGCTGTAGTCCAAATAATTCTTAAACAATACCATTTTTTTGTTTGTTTGTTTGTTTTTTTCTCCACTTGTTTTCTGTGCTTAATTTACAATTATTTTGTACAGAGCCACAGACCGTCACCTCAGCATTGGAGAGGTTATGTGCCTGCCCTACCTATTCAACCAAAAAAGGCTAGCAGGCTCAACCAAATTTCATATAATTCCAAAAGTCAGTGTATTTGGCTGGTTTCTTCCTCAAGCCATCAGAATCCTAATCCAAACCCAGCTGACACTCAAGTGGGGATATGCTTGATAGGCCACCTGCTGCTCATCGTAAGGCAAGATTCCATAAATGTGAAAGGAAACCTACTGTGGGAAGGGAGCCCGAATTTTCATTCCAAACAATTTGGTTTTAAAAAAGTATTAATGGTTTTCACTAACTCAAAAGTGTGGCCACAATTGTTACTCTCTGCGGAGTTTTATTCTGCCCACAGCTGCCATCCCTCCGGTGGTGGGAGGAAAATCTCCAGAGGAACAGCAGGACAACAGCTGACTCGCCCTGACTCCCTGTCAACACAGGGGCCTGTTCCTACTGATAGGAAAATCTTTTATAATACAAGTCACCCCAAGAGTTTGTGCTCTGCAACAGATAGCCTAGCAATGCAATTAGAGCTGAGTAGATGGAAAACACAAGTTGTTATTTCTGAACCACCAAAAAAACATGTCATTTTTTAGTTTTGTTATATTTCTGCAGAAGGCTTTACATCATGTCTAGTGTAACTCACAGCTTGGCTTTCCCTATTTCAACTGTCCTACTTTATAAAATATTCAAATTCAGGGAGACAAAGTATTTTAAGAGCTTGGCTAGCATGAAGGAATGCTCAGAAATTCACAGAAACAATGAAACTACATTACTAATCACCTTAATTCAACTTTACTAACACAGAAGGAATTCTTTCCTTTTTTTGCTAGATTTAGTGCGTGACATTCCTAGGCTTGAATTGTTGTGGGGTTTTGTTTGGGTTTTTTCCCTTGTAAGGGAACACAAAAGTGACGGCATCTCTCATGGTCAAGTATAAATCTCTCTCCCGTACCCCTACCCACTCTTCACTATGACCAGAGCACAGATTTTTGACCCTGCTGTAGAGGATCTTTGTCTTCAGCAATGAAACTAGTTAATGAGCAGGTACCTCATTGGGTATCATATAATGGGTGAATAAAGCTCACTACTCTTTTAAATTACATATTCAAGTTGACTACAGTTAGATGCACTAATTTTTCTTCTTCCATCTTTCATTCTTGTTTCATCTCAGAGTTAAAACTGAGTCCATACACGTTTCCTAAATGCTTTAATGAGGGTGGGTAGATAGTGAATTATCAAAAGGTTACAGAAACTGTTCTTGGCTCAATTTTGTCCCTCACACTCACTTTTGTTCAAAAGCCAAGGTCTCTCTAGTACAAGGATCTGTCACTGATCCACAGCCTTCACGACACACATTTGTGCTAAGTGTCCCTGCTTCTTCCATCCATGCAAAGAAAAATTCAAACTAAGAAACACAGCTGCCTACTGAGAGACCAAAAGAACCCTACACATCCTTATTGGGATTCTCTCTGCTCCAAAAATTGACAATAACCCCAGAAGTACTAGCTGTTCCCTAGTCCTTCTTTAGGAAGCACTGTAGCTAGAAGATAATTTTTTTTACACTGACAAGGGATATGCAGAGATTCTATTTTTTTGAGCTAATCTGAGACAATTTAAGATGAATTAACCCCAAGAATTATTTTTTTGACAGCAATTTGAAGAACCTCTCCAAACACTGGAACATAAATTTACTGCTGGTCAACTCTGACAATTTAAAACAATATATTTTGTTTTGTTGCACAGTTTAAATTATTCCACAGAGTACAGTTTATCAACCTTAAAGTTCTTCAAAGCAAAATCAATATTATCACTGCAGCCCAGCAATGTATTTTATCATCTGTGGTAGCCTCTTCAAAGAAGCAGCCGTCATTAGGTTAGACTGGAGGAGGCGACAGGCCTTCCAGGAACACATTTTACATTTTATCTGAAGAGATGCACAAAACTGTTGATGTATTCAAACTGAATTACTCTGCTGACAACTAAGGTATTCATATAGGTTTCAGTTTGTTATTCTTCTTTTCATTTGTCAAGCTTCTTTTTTTCTTAAGTCTTCTATGTTTTCTTTAGCTCCTGTCATCTTCCTAGGCCCCTCACGTTACACACGAGATTTAGCAAGTGCGTAGAAAAGCCTAAACCCCTTAGCAAATGGCTTCCATTGCATTAATGCATTAGGCACACTAATTTCTCTCTATTGTTTTACTTCTGTACTGACAGAAAGAGAACCAATCTTTGCTCTTTGCAGAGGTCCCTCTGTGTTGCCGCAGTGAGCATGCCTGCCTAGACTGGCACTTTCCTGCCAGCTCCAACCTAGGAACAGAGTGTGCTGCTGGTTAGATGCTATTTTTCTCTGGAAGTCCAGAGGGCTGCGGTGTAGCTGTTACGTGTCAAATAAAATGCAGCACAGCTAAATCTGAAATTGTTCCGTAGGTATTGTTCTCCTGCTATGCACGTCATTGGTGTTTCTTTACGGAGCACATTGCTCGGAAAATTATGAACATTGGTCCTTTTTTTGAGAAGTGCAGCATCACTAAGGAAAACTGTGGTCTCAGGGTGGCAGATTTTATAAAGAGGAAATAAGAACAGGCCACACATACTTGGAACAGCTATGTTATTGGGTGGATGTTTATTCCCAAGCCCGAACAAAGTAGAAGAAATATTTTCAGGCTTCATCGAGAAAAATGGAATCAACTTCCTCTAAAAACAGGCAAGATACTCAAACATCTTGAGCAGTAGCACTAATAATTCATGAAGAAGCAGCTTTCAACAGCATCCCATGCCTATGAAGCTACAGCATTCCCACAAACTGCTCGTGTGTGGCTTCTAATGTTTATACAAACATTTTAGACAAATAATTGTATGGCTTCATCCAGTCAACATGATTCCCCTGGCACTGTACTTTTAAAGGTCAAGTATGGTGTGTCTAAGAAGTTCATGTTTTGAAGCACACTAAGAAGAAATTAAAATTTACGGAAGAAGCAGGGGTGCATGATCTTCCTTTGAACTCAGTCATGTGGAATTCAGTGATTAGAACCAAGTTAATATACTGAAGAATAAATTAAACTTAAGTTTATTTGCAAGTAGTTCAAATTATTTACATCTCCATCTTAAAAATAATTTTCAGTTATATTTGCAGACTTCTTTGCATTAAAGGAAATGTATAGCAAAAATAGAATCCCAAGCAAAAGCACTGCCACTTTGCCAATCCCCAGCATGCCTCTGTGCCAACGTCAAATTATTTTTCCTGCAAATCCTTCTTCATCCCTATTCTTTCCCAACATGTACTTCTAGCTAAGATAGAAGAGTGCATTGTTTAAGGACTAGAGGATCAAGGACATACTTCAAGTCGACTAGCAGTTGCTAAAACAGGAACAGTTATAAGGGAAAATAATCTTTTTTTTCAAGTGTTTCCAGTATAGCACCTGCATTCCAAAACACATGCTTCATATATAGATAATTGCTTGATTGCTGGCTTTCATGTCCTTGCCAGGAAATACTGGGAATTTATCTCTAACATGATAGAAAAGTACGGCTTTGTTGATATTACCAATTTTTCTACTTAGTCTTGTTAGAAGACATTCTTAACCTACAAGGGGGGGGGGGGGAAGAAAAAAAGCCTCATCAACACTAATTAAATTGCAAGCAATGTAAGACTACATTGCTTGACTTTATTCTACTACATTTCCAAGTTATTAACACTTCAGCATTGCTACTTAGTGCATCGAACATCTACTTATTTTTAAGTGAGGTCTTAGGCCATGTTACCATCCCGTTGTTGTTTTGTGGGGAAACACGTTGCCCCTTAGAGACTGACTCTCTCTTTTGAAACCCGGCATCCTCAAGTTTACAAACCACAGCTACATCTCATACCAACCAACAGCTAGTAACAATCCCATCCTGTAAATATCATCTATTTAGAACATCCCTGCATGTTCGTCAACGCACCCATGGATACAGTCCTTGACTCAAGTGCTGAGTGGGGGTAGGCAGGCCAGAAGACGCACTTCACTGATCTGACTGCTGGCCGTGGCCTCTGGGCTGTTGCGCCAGTGTTTGCGTCTCCAAAAGCAGCACACTAGTCTTTCATTTGTCAGGGCTTTGAAGCATCTCTCACTTCCATAAAAATCAGTAAGCCCTGAGGAAGAGGGAGTTTAAATTGAACCCAAAGAAGCCTTCAAGTGAGTTTCTGGAGCAGTTTAGAATTTACTAAAAAGAAATTTCCGCCAGGGAAATTTCCTGGTCAGGGAAGGCAGCTCAGGAGGTCAGAGGAATGCAGGTACAGGGAGTAATCTTTCCAATTTTACTTCTGTGTAGAAATGCTTTTCTTACTTCTCCACTAAAGTCTAAAAACATTAGTACCCATATTATCTATTTTGAATACTGCGAGTAGTTTTGTTTGTATTTTCACCTAATCCATTTTGAATGAAAGGTGATTTCCAGGTGAAAATCTAATTGCTTACCAAAGGATGAGGTATCTGCCCATCAGGGATTAAATAACATGCATGCACATCCCACATGCAGCATTTCAGCAGACAAATGGATAATTAGATGTGGTTTAACAAAAGTAGTGCTTAACTCTGAGAGTTAGCATGACTAGACTTTGAAGAGAAGGCAGCATCTTCCAAGAATAAATTAAATATCTTTCCTTATTGTCAGGGAAAAGACCTTGAGGGGTTTTAGTTGGGTTATTTCCAAAGGAGCTGATATCAGCTTCCTTTAAGGAAAAGACAACTGGGCTCATCTATTTCCACTTAAAGCAGTTTCTGCCTCCACAGTCCTGGCTGCAGCATGGCCAGTCAAACCTCTGACAAGAAAATGGATATTGGCTTCAAGCAAATGGACAACACAGAGCTAATCCTCGGATCAATCTCACACTGCCCATGTATTAAGGTGCATCAAGGGGCAGCTACAAACTTCCAGCATTACCCACTGCAACACACAAAGTTAGGCCGCTGGCATCCCTTTGATTCATCCCCTGAATATGATTCAAGAAGCCAATTAAAAAAGAAAAAAAAAAAATTAAAAAATCAGTGTAGAAAAATTGAGAGTTACTTCCAACCTCCACTGAAATAGATAAAAACTCTTACACAAAATCCTTACTTGATCTACCGATAGGAACTGTCATAATTTTTTATGTTTTATGGAATTGATTAAAACTTCAGTAGTAGAAAATTACTCTTGTCCTTAGAAATTAAGACCACTTGAAAATAGCAGGAGAATTTGGAAGTTTAATAGATGCATTTTGTCATGACAACACTTCAATAAACAAGCTGTAACGTTAAAATGAAGGGCTTTCATTTTAAAAAAGGTACCAATTTTCAACTAGCAAGATGATTAATTAACTCAACAGACTGAAAGCTACCAAGGAGTTATCCATATTCAGTAACCAAGGCATATACTTTGAGTCAAACATGTTACTCTGATCAACCCACACACATTCTGCATCTGTAGAGAAATTGAGGATATTAAAGATTATTCACTATGGACCTAATTGATGAATTTATGCCTTACTGGATTTAAGGTAATATTTTACTAATGGTTATGTAAGTGGCTTCACTGCAGATACAGAAGACAAAATTTGTTCCTCTGGCTGTCTCAGGAGTGCAGGTCACCACCCTGCTCGCTGAGGGACAAGGCTCTTTAACATGTAGCTAAAACAGCAGGAAAAAAATATATTTGCTACCACTTCACAGTTCACAGACTGTTCCTGTTACCATTAGTCAGTATTTTTTCAGTCAATGAAGCTACTGGTACAGCACGCTTCATAATTATCCAGCTTGTAGGATTAGAAACATGCCCTTCTATTCTCCAGAAAATACTTAAGCCAAAAAGAAAGAGGGGAATGACCTTGTTCTAGGACAGCAGAAAGCTTAATTTCCTTCATTTATAGGATGTTTTTCCAAGGTCCAGCCACGGCTGAGAGATGACTGAGAAATTTTTCAAATAAGAAACAGGGTGTGTCTTGTGTGTCAACAACAGATACATAAAACAGATCAACAGAACATGCTATTTTTTTTAACAGCTCTTTTTTTTTTGCCCATGTTGGTGATCCTCAGAAAAAAAGTGCATATTTATCAGGCACCAGCTTCAACTGGATTAAATTAGATGCCATCTGATAGAAGACTCAACTACTCTGTCTTGCTCTTCTGCGCTTTCTCTGAAGGTAATATGATTTTGGTACCATTTGGGTAATAACTCTATAGTTAATTTTTAGGTTGTTTTTTTTTTTTTTAAGGTAAACTACCTATTAACTGTCTTATGCAGAGAGATTAAACAGGTTCATCTAACATAAATATACTTTGTTAGGCTGCTATGAACAATAACACATTAAAAATCACAGTATGATATAGTTACAAGCAGAATTCAAGAAAACGTTGATATCTTCTAAGGGAACTGATTGTGACTGCCAGCATGCAAACAGAATCACTGAATATTCTGAGGGACCCACAAGAGTCATTGAGTCAGCTCAAGTGAATCGCCCATATGGAGATCAAACCCACCACCTTTGTCTTATAAACACCATGCTCCACCCAACTGAGATTTTGTTCTTATCTACTACAAATATTCATCTTCCAGACTTGCAAAGAAATCTGTGTTAATATATGAATCAGTAATTCTTCTGGCTACACCTGAATCTTTCATCAGCATTCACGCTGTTGCAATTATATTCAAAACATATTTTTGCTCATGACTAATGTCTAAGAATACTCTAATGATCAGAAGATTGTATCCTAAAAATATACCAGATCTCTTTCATTTTGGAGTGATAGCTCTCTATAATATTTTCAGATAATAATTTAACTATTATGTAACATATTTGCAATGCAATTCACCTCTACGAGGAAAACTATTTAGATTTCGTTTTTGTTAATTATGTTTCTCTGGATCAAGGCACCTTAGATTTGGTCTAAGACGCATAAGATTTTGGTCAAGCAAGTGAAGTACCTTGTGATCATCCTGAATGTTTTTCTTGCTCTAAAGGAGGTCCCATTAATATAATGTTACATAGTCCTAATATAAAATTATTTATGTTATTTTCTATATTCTCTTTCAGAAGACTGGTAACACTAAGAGGTTTCTTTTAAAGCTTATTCTTTCATCTAATACACAAGATTTTTTAGATAAACTTGACCTGAGCAAGCAATATTTGCACCAATTGTCATGAATTGATGCTTTTAACAGTTATAGACAGTTATGGCCTTTAGCATCAACCCCTGCTGGTTTGCAGACTTGAATGATGACCTTCAATGTTTTTCTGCTCTGTTTTGTGACAGTAAGAAACTTACCAAGTAGTAAAAAGCATCTTCCCTAATGTTAACAACCAATGACAACTGCAAAATCATTCTGACATTTGGAGAGTTGTTAACATGCTCACATTCTCTTTAGCATCTTGAACATGCTAATTATAAATTTCATTACTGAAGGAAAAAAAAAAAAGCAACAGTAAGTTCAGTGCTTGAAATTCTGTTCCATCTTCTTGTTACTGCATGATCACATTAGAGTGATGAATTTGGGATAAAATAATGTACTGGCTTATGCCTCTTGAGGGCACTACCCTGTTTAGGAAATACTATTGTTACCAAAAATTATGTGAAATAAAGTCAGTGATATTCACATAGCAAATGGCATGGCAGTTCCCTGGTGCCAGAGGTGACATGCATCCTTTGTCAACTGCCCACTGAAACCTGCAATGCCGCAAGGGGAGAGCGGTGAGGACTCGTGCACACCCCACTCTTCCACTCAAAAAGCCTCTGGGCAGAAGCACAGACCCGAGTCCGGAATTCCCAGTGTGCTCTGACCCTACTGCCAAGGATGAATTCTTTGTCTGGAACAGTGTTGAATATCACCATATTCTACCAGAAGCTCCTTAAGCAGGGTCTATTTTCCTCCAGGTGTCTGCCCTTAAACTGCCATAACTCAGTGATGCATGAGTAACTCATCAGTTCAGAGCTCATGGCATTTCCTTTTGCAAACTTGGCAAAGGGCTATTACATTACAACAGGTGCCAACCTTACCACATGATGCTAAAAATTACCTCCAGGACAGACATTTACAAAAGGTCCCATACCAAAAACATTTACCTCCTATGCATGAATACAAGCCACATATTTATGTAAAGCTGACCCGTGCTCTGTCATATAAACATTTGATGAAAACATACCTTTTCTAGATTAAAACCATTTTGGAAATCTATAATACAATCAAGCTTTTTAAGCAAGAGACAGACCTGCGGAGAAATGTGCTGCTCCCACTGAGTCATGAATGTCCAGGTGAGGCAGGGGGTAGAGAAAACTGAGCAGAATCAGCTTACGTAGCCCAATAAAGAAATCTTCATGCACAGAAACTGTTCTTTGGATCTGAAATGGAAAGATCCTGTGTCTTGGTTTTGAAAGACAGTTGTCTGACAAGGAAAGCTAGAGCCTCTCTTGGAATGGAGAATGTAAACTTCTTTCCCTCCAAATTATTATAATTCTACAATTAGGGGCTTTCAGGCAAAGATATGGAAATAGAAGTGACAGATCTTTACTAGAAATATTAAAAAAGAGAAAATACAAGTGTAGTAGTACAAAAAAGCAAGCAAGCCAACAAAAATCCTGGAAAAACCCTGTCAGAGTCAGGGTGTTGGAAGCAGTCCAGATAAGTCCTCCTGGAGTAACAGATGTGGTTCTGAGGAGTAGAGATGGTCCAGTAGAAAGCCCAGTGCTGGTGAGACGGGTCTGGTTTTCCTCCCGGAATCCAGTGGAAAAACCAGATACTTTGTGTCCTTCAGTCCCAGCTTTTACCTATCTAGGAACAGCTGGCTCCTCCCCCACTGTGTGGAGCATCTCCCAATGGGATGATGGAATGTGTCATGTCACCGGTGGGCCCTAATGGCCCATTATGAGAAGATGTCCTGCTGGAGGATGGAGGGGTGGTGAAAGAGATAAGAAACACTGCCCCACCTGGGTTTAATGGCTGGGCCATTATCAGGAGGCATCTGCCCCCCTCCTCCCTGGGGTTACAGGAGAATGATAAAACATCTCTTAGAAAACAGCTTTCATTTTTAGGTTACATAACCCAAGACATCCTGCTAAGAAAAAGAGGTCAAGCTCATCTCCAGGAACAGGAGGTTAGTGTTATTCTTGCTACCCTAGGCCTGAAGAAAAGCTTGCACGGATCTGTTGCACATAACCCCCAAACTTCTTTCACTGAGAGCAGTCCTTTAAAAGAGCATGTGGACAAATGTCCCTAGATCTTCACTTGGGTGGGTGGCACTGTAACCCAAACAAGGTCAAGCATAAGCCAATAATCAGTACCCTATTAGATATGTGTTGGAAGTATGGACTTTTTAAGAACCACATTAACAACCATTTCATAATAAGCTACGTCTCCCCTTTGGAGGAAAGTCATAAATGAATAACCAGGGGCAAGGCAACATCCTATACTGTATCAAGTACTGGTTTTGCCTGGAGCAGAGCTAATTTTCGTCACAGCAGTGAGTATGGGGCTATATTTTGGGTTTGTGTTGCTCACAGCGTTAGTGGGGCAGCAGTGCTTCTGTTATTGCTAGGCAGCACAGACACAGAGTCAAGGCCTTTTCCTCTCCTTGTCTCACTAGTGAGTAAGCTGGAGGTGTTCAAGGAGTTTGTAAGGGACACAGCTGGGACATCTGATCCCAGCTGACCCAAGGAATGTTCCATACGGATAAAATAGAAAGTCAGGTCACCATTATGAGTGACGAAGCACTGTTTTCCTGGACTGGCTGAGCCCCTGCCTGCCCCCGGGAAGGAGTCAATTTATTCATTGTTTTGCTTTGCTTGCATGCACAGCTTTTGGTTTACCTGTTAAGCTGTTTTCATCTCAAGCCACAAGTTTTCTCCGTTTTACTCTTTCCTACTGAAGAGAGGGCCAGTGGCAATGGGACTGAGTTACTGTTGGGGTTAAACCACAACAAGTCATTAAACTGTATCCCACAAATCTGCTTCTCTGCTGCTGCATTCCAACACAGAAGGACTGAATCATGAGCTGCAAGAGGAAATTTTGTTTTCCCTTTGGTTCTAAAATCCAGCTTTACTACGTATCCAGTACACAGAGCTGATTGTTATTTCTTCTTATCCGCTAATTGCCACAGATCGTGATGATCTATTTATATCTTCAAAACTGCTCCTAAAATGCACTGCAAAAGAGTTGCCTGAGGATTCTGAGGCCAAAAGTGATCAATCATTTGGCACATATTGTATTTTTCTGTGCAATCAAATTATATTTGTTTCTCATTTTAAAAAATCACTACAGTTCACATAGAGAGAGAAAAAAAAAAAAAAAAACCAAAAAAAAAAACAACTATATGAGGAAATCTTTGTTTCTAAATCTAATATAAAGGAAGAGTAACCTAGCTGCAGATTTTTAGTTATTCCCTCTGGATGTGGCAGGTATGCCCATTTTCCTCCTAACCCCTATCCTGGTCACTATAAGAATGCTGAAGACAACGAAAGGACTTGTTACACAGATGGGATCACTTCTTGGTTGCTGCACTGTGCAAGTCTGAGGGAGTTTATGGTTTATGAAACAGAAGCCAACAAAAAAAAAAAAAAAAAATTGCCACTGTGACCAATTCTTTGGTTTTGTTTTGTTTTTTTTTTTCTTCATTTCTCCTTTCCAACAACCTGCTTGTCGTCTTATTGTTTCCATCACTTTTAACTGAGGCTGTCAAATTTCTCCACTCTGAGAAATGGCAAACACTTGACTTTGATTAGGAACGTCGAGCTTGTAAGCGTAGAAGCACCAGTATCTACTTAACTGACAATAGCTGAATCTGCTCAGCTGTATTGACAGGAGGAGGCGAGGTACCCTGCTTTACATATTTTCCCGTTCTCTTTTTAGCAGCTGTAAGGTTATAAGAGGCATTTTTGGAGCTTATCAATGAGAGAGAAAATGAGGCCTGCAAACAGGTCAGCAGTTCAAAACACAGATTATGTGCATGTTTTGCTTTAGAGGATAGTCTGCCATTGTTTCTAAAGCAGTCTAGTTCTTTGGAGAAAACAGGACATGTAAAAGGCAGAAAATCACAACCCAATTGAGAATGAGGACAACAGTTTTAAGGATGCAAAAGACACAGAATACTGATACATTTTTACTGCTGAAGCATTAATTAAAACTCTATTCTCATACCACAGGGCTGAAGAGCTACCTGATGACTTCACATTCTCAAAAACAGTCTTAAAAGCTTAAATGCAAAAATGTGGACATTGGACTTTCAAGCAATCTTTGTCTTAACTTCATAATACGAATGTTAGCACAAAATATGCCTCTCTTCTAATAGCTCTTCAAAACTTAAAGGTGATTAATGGTGTCACATTTTATGTTAGTGTTGTCAAGACTACTCTACGGATTCTGAAAAAATAAATTATATCTAAAATATCTGTGTTATTTATTCTGAAAGCCAAGAGACTTTGCAAGTAACAGGATGAGATCTTTGCCCAGGAGCTGGTTTTGATATCAGAAACCAGTCCTCTTCACCTCTTGTTCAGCACTCATTAGCACTGTCAAAAATTGTTGTAGATGAAAAGCCATATTATTCTGTTCCTCCTTCTTTGGCAGGCCAACAAATCTTAAGGCTTACTGGCATCCATCTTTCAAATCTAGTAAATTCTCTTGTGCTTAGTAAAACTGAGGGGGATGGAATGGGGCCTTACAGCTTTATTGTGTCCACTGTACTGTAATCCTATTCACCTCTCCTCCAAAATTCAGCACTTTCTAGCATCCTTTGTCTACCTAGGAGGAAAAAGTGCCAAATCTATACAAAATTTGTTTATCTTTAATTAACTTGGACAGAATTTCCTATCCATAATGGGTCTGGCTGGAGGAGAATTAACTTTCTCCACAACAGCCCATTTGGTGCTGTGTTTTGAGTTTGTGGCTAAAACTGTGCAGCTAACACAACATTGTTGCGGCTGTTTATGAACAACAAAGTGGACACAACAAAGCTGGGGGGTGAAATAAAAAGCATTTGATGAAGCACAAAGGCTTTCTCTGTTTCCCACTCTCTTTCCCTCCTCTCCCCAACAAGTAGGCTGGGAGCAAGAGAGAAGCTGAGTGAGGACACAGACAGGATGGGTGAGTCAAGTTGGCCAGAGGGCTGTTCCATCCCATCCAATGCTGTGCTCACTGCCCTCTCCCGGTGCTCCCAGTTTGAAACCAGAGAGAGCAAAAGCAAAAAGGTTCATGGGTCAAGACCAAAACAGTTTAGGAACTGCAGGCAAATGGGAGAGAGGAGGGGAAAGACAGCTAGAGCTCAGAAGCCAAATCCTCTCTCCTTCTTTACTGACAAAAACCAAGAGTGCAAAATTGTCTCCAGTGAAAACTGAGATGATCGAGAATTATGGAGGTTCTTGGTTCTCTGTGGCACAGATTCTGCCTTTGCATACATGTGCTTACTATTTACCAAGCTCTAGTTTTTACATGGTACAAGATTTGTGAAGGCCACTATGTTACATCTTACCACACTAGGGATTTTTGAAGGATAAAATATGAGGGAAAAAGGCCTTTGATTCAGAAAAATAAATTTGAATATCCTTGTCCACGTGATGAGATGGAAAAGTCAGTCCTTATATTGTCAGGCTTGTCGTAACACCACCAAGGTCACTTAGAAGGAAACAATGCCATTTGAAACTGATCTGAACACTTCCAAATACAATTAAAAAACACTTTAAAACTGCATCAAGACCAACAGCAAAGCTACTAACAGCATAGAAAAACTTGTTCCCAGCCATCTGCCTGGTGTGTAGTTTGATAGATTCTTGGGAATAGTTAAGGAGGAAACTCCCTAGGTACTACAGCATTGATCTGTTAAGCTCTAAACTAACTTTCAGAATTTCTCAAAATTTGAATTGGAAGTCCATACAATATATAAATTCATTCAATTAATTCAACCAAGCAAGCTAATTCTGCCGTCCATTCACATGTATTTTTTTCCTTCTTTATGACCTCAAGCAAACTGCAATAATTTGTCTGAAAAAAAATAATTTATTCTATTCCTTTAAAACATTATCTCCCTCCTTCTCATTTGGGCTTTCTCACATCTGACTGCTACCAGATGTTACAGGTAGAGGCAGACAGAACATGCCATCTGCACTACTGAATGTTTCAGACACGTCCTAACAAGCTGTTGGCTTTGTCTGAACATTAATGGCTGATGGCAGCGCAGCAGGTGCAGTGGAGGACCAGTGGGAAATGCGTTGAGAAGCCCAGAATGGGCTCACTATTTAAGTGCTAGATGAAAGTTGGGAGTTGTAAAAAAGTCTCCAGACTATTCAGTACGGATTAAAAGACATTGAGAACACAGTTTCAATTGCGACTTTCATTTCTAAATAATCCTACACTGTGTTTTTAAACCAGAAAGTCTTAGTCTATTGTATTTCACAGATGTAGGAAATCAGAAACATAATTACCAGGATGTTTATAAACTGAAGTGCATGTTAATAGCTAGCTTGACACGCTGGAAAAAGGTCCAACACAATCAGTTGAGAGATTGCAGGAGAAATATGACTATTTACACACTCCTACAAAGATAGACATTCCTTAGCTGGTTTTAAAATACAAAACTACTACAGACACAGGGCATTACACTTCTGTGCTATTTCTAGGCAAACATTTCAAGTACAAGTGCACAAGACTATACCCAACATAAAACAAACAGCATAAAATCAAAACTTGGGAGGTTTTTATCGCAGTATGAACAATTTATTCTATGAGGTTGTATCTAAAGTTGGTAAGCATGGCAAGAACAACTCACTTTATTATTGATGCATCAATGTAATTTTTTACTACTGCTATCCTTTGATTCCTTTGTAACTAGCAACTCCTGTTACTTTGGTTTGCAATAATTGACCTCCTCCCCAGGATTCGCACTGAATTGCCTCACCACAATATGTTAGAGAAAGAGTTAAAAACTTCAGTTCCTCTAAAAAAATAATCAAATATATTCCATAGGTCTCAGAAGAAATTCCATAGGTGCAGGTTTTCTCTGAGAGCTTTCCAGTGTAAGTAGTCCCATATGTTTAGCAAATCACATCTGAACTCTGCTGACACATCACCAAAGCCTCTTCTTGTCAGTGTACCTGAACCAGTGTGAATGAAATGTCTTTACAGAATGAATAAATGAATAAAACTAATCCCAGTTATTACTCTCTTAAATGTCTGAGATTAACACTGAGACTGTGAACTATGTGGGAAAATCCCTACTGTGTTATCTGATATGCAATGTTTTCAATCCTTTACCAGCAATTGAACCAAGACCTGATCATTTCGCAGAGAGAAAGCTGTTTGTTTTTAAAGATCGTTGCAAAGAGTTTCCTTAAAAGGCTGAAGATGCCATAACTCACTGTTCTCTGACCTTACCGACTACCCAGCACAGGTATTAGAAAATAAGTTCACATCAGAGCCATAATTCTAAAGGTCTTTGTATGCCTACAAATCTTAATCAGAGAATAGGAAAGACATAGGTATTAAAAAAAAAGACTAGACACAAATGTGATGAACAAAGTGACATGCCTGATAATTTCTGCTCATTAAAAATTTAATGACTCTCTACCAGTGCCTCTCAGTCCCTAAATTAATTTCAACTTTCTCTCAAACATATCAGATAAATTCTAACTCAGACTACAAACTTTGTGCTGCTCTCCCAAGAAAAGGCAAAGTGCCAGTGACAGAGCACGCACAGATCCCTCCCTCCTGCCACCAAACAGGGCCAGGGGTCAGCAACCAGCAACAAATGCCACCCCTGGGCACACTGCCATCAGGGCCTCACGTAATGGACAGTTGTACATGTGTGCACACACTCCAGCAATCACTGAGATGTGGTACTGGTGGGCTAATGAAATGATCTGTTTGCTTTGCTGAAGATCACACCAAGCTCCATCTTTTCTACATCACACAAGTGCTTCGTCAGCCAACACGGCACCAAAATGCTGGAGGACTCTCTGTTAAATCAAACCCAGTGTTTTGAACAAAGGAGAAATAGATAATAAAACTATCACAACAGCTGAAAGGTTTTGAAGCCTTTGCTTGCTTTCCCCATTTAGTATTTATTTTATTAAACCTTGACCAATACCTTAAATTCTATTCTGTACTCCCTTGAATGCCTAAAGTAAATAAGGACTTCCATTAAACAAATAAGGAGGATTAATATTGCAGTGACAGAACATCCCAGGTGCTCTCCAAGTGGAACAGAAGAAACTTGTGTTTTGTGGTTTTTGGTTGATTTTTTTTTTTTTTTTTTTTTTAAGTTAAACTCCCAAAAGCTTCCAACTACTTTAAAACATCTCATTCAGTAACCTAAATCTTTGGATGCCTATATGCCTATCCATTTCTCAATATTTAATTGAAGAGCACACGAACTGAGAGGTCAGATTGCTAATTCTTTAAATCAGTTAGATTTACTAATGCCCATAGCTCCTTTAGAGTCAATGAAAACATTTTTTTGAGGGTAGTTCACAGGGTTTTGTTTACTTTTCTTTTAGGCAGATAAGGATGAAACAAAGAGATTCATTAACTTCAAAACAGCACCATAGGGTGTCAGGGACATGAAGTAGATCCATGGTTTAACATTACGTTTTCTGACTCTTATCTTTATTATTCTTTGAATAATTAAAACCCCTGAAAGCTTGTTCCATTAAACAACTAACTTTCACATCGTTAGTTGCTTGGATAACTGAAAGGACAAATGTCATATGAACTACAGATAGTTTTGGAAAAAATACTCAGTTTTCTATGTTGGCACTAACAAACCCTGTCAACAGAGATCTATACAGCCTATATTACTGAAATACAGTATTAATAGTAAGTTTGAGTTCAGCAGCAAAATACCACTGCTATTAATTGTAACCTGATACTGAATTAAGGGAGACTAAGCTCTTAAATTTTAAGATTTTTATGTCAATTACATTTGCAATATTTCTTTCCACATGTTCAAGTTAGAGGATACTTTTAACTTTGCAGAAATACAGATATTTTCCTCCAATTGAATCAATATTAAGGCAGGTATCAGTTATCTTTAGAAAAAGCTTGAGCCCAAATGAACAAAGGGAAAACAGGACCTAATTCCGACCAAGGAACAGGATCAAACAGGAAGAGTATTATTCTTTCTTTCTTCCTTAGAAAATCTTACAGTCAATATATCATCATTAGTGAAGTGGGGGAAAAAAAATGTACCAAAATATCATCCCACACTTTCTTTAATCATATAAAAAAGTCATCACATAAGCATTATTCATTCAAAAACTGTCTCATTTTCGACAGCCTGGGGCTAAAGGGAGATACAGATGGAAGAAAGTTAACAGAACAATCTACAGAGAGGAACTTGTCATGCAAAGTACCGTTTCAAAGGAAATAAAGGATATGGAGAGAGCATTCAGCACTTGATCCACTGCTAAATATAGGTTGGAAGATGGCCATTTAAATGCATTTATTCCTATTTATATGCACATATATGCCAATTACTTCTGTAAATTTGTTCCCAAATCAAGCAGCTTTGTAGGACTGTACTTGCAGTAAAAATGTGAGAAGGTTAAAGAAGTTTCCAGTGGGGCATTTTCTTTCCCCTAACGATTTACTTAAACAGTCCAAGATATTGGATCTCTTTTTAAGTGTTTGTTATGAACATTCTTCAACATAATTACCTTTATGGCTTTATGAACTGAACTGTTGCAACATCTTTGAATATTTAACCAGTAGCAAAGATCTGGCTTTTAGGAACACAGCTGTGTGACATCTCCACTGTCATAGCAGCAATATGCATAGTATCAAATCATGCCACCCTTCCAAGTTCTATGTGTCCAAACTTAGCCTGGGAAAAACCTAAACTGAAGAACCCAATGTTCCAAAGGAATGTTGCTGAGTAAAATATTTCACATGTAATATGCATTTCACTATTAGAAGTGAGATATAAATCCCCCACTGCTGTCAAAGACTATCACAAAATCACTGCCAATCCATGCCAATGCCTGTTGAAAACTCTGCTGTGCTACCAGCTCAGAGCTCAACATCTCATACCTTCTTTCATATCAAAAGTGACATTGCTGGAATAAAATTCCCATGCTTGAGAGCGAGGTCAGGCTACAAAGCAAAAGTACATGCAGGTAGCATAATCTGCAATTATCTAGCCAGTGTCAAAATTTAGCCCTTTCTTTTAGAGACAGGGTACCGATCTGGCTGGGAAGAGCAATGTTGCAGGCAGTACAATTACATACCCGAAAAACTGAATTTAGAGAAGACCTCTGTTAGTAAGGAACACTTCACAGTACAATGAACACTGGTTAAGAACAAGCATAAGCACAGAAGTTGCTCCCTTCTCAAATGCTATGCCCAAAAAACAAAGCCTGTGATCCTTCTTCAGAAATCCTGATCCAAATCAGAGATGAACTAATCAGTTTTTTTCTCGGGTTTTGACCTCAAATTCCTGGTTGTTCTCAGAGAGCTCTTCCAAATATAATTTCATTGACTCTAATAACTGAGATAGACTGCAATATATAGTCTGAAATAATAGTAAAACAAATATATGATGTCCATAGTTAGGTGCACAGGAGAAAAACTAAGCCTCTATCGTGGCATTTTTACTGCTACCCTGCATATCACAGCAGGATTGCTGGCATTAGAGGCCTGTTGATTAAACCTAAAGCCTACAACAGCTTTCACTGTGCTCTACAGTGTTGAGTAAACCTATAGCAAAAAGATTCCTCACCGTTTTCTCCTTTTTTTTGACCCCATAAATTAGCTGTGATATCATTTTTCTAATGCCAGTCCATTCTTACCACACAGTATGTTTAAAAAAAAAAATCTCTCAGGCCAAACAGTTTCATGAGTGTATCTTTTTAGGTGTGACTGGCTGATTTGAATGCAAATTTAAAATGCAAGCGTACAAAACTCCATATTTTGGCACAGAGCTTCCCCCCCACACACTTTTTCATGCCATCCTCACTAGAGAACACTTCCAGCTGCATGGAAGGGGCTGAGCTGAACAGTGTGTGTTAGAGCCAAGCAAAGAGCCGCTCAGCATGGTCCGCCTGAGCTGCACCCCAGATTCTGCCAGCTGTGGGGAAAAAAAAAAATAAATATATATATAAAAAAATAAATAAAATTTAAAAAATGCTGCCATCTGAATTTTAAGATTATATCATGCTGTTAAGCTCCCCTTGATAGACCAGGGCGGCTACAGGATAGAGAGTGCCTTCAGGGCTAAATTCTCTCAAAAAAATAAGGCTCTTTTTACCCTCTTTTTCCTTTTTGTCCGTGCACAATATGGCAGCTTCAAGCATATCGCCCATTTGAATATCCCACCACCGAGCAGCACAGGATAGCATTCCCTTGCTGTGGCACTAAAATAAATTTGCTGAAGAAGGAAATAGCGGGAGATGAAATGCATGCTCCAGTTTCCAAGGAAAGCGTGTTAATACCTAATACATGGTGGGGGGGAGGAATAGTAAGTAAAATAAGGAAAAGAAGTATCCATTAGAAAGATCTTATTCAAGTGGTGTCAGGGGAAGATCAGCAGGACCCGTAGTGATCTGCTGAGTAAATGCAGGTCATGCAAGCTGAAACTGCCAAAGAGCAGCTTTCAGTGACATATCCAATTTCAGTGTTTACAATGCATGAGCTATTAAAATTCAACCAATATGACTCTTTATGGCAGCCTTTTTCAGAGCTATATGCTGACTAACGCTTCAATACAGAAGAGTATTTTGTTTGCTTTTTGGTATATATTTCTCAAGGAAAAACACTAGCTTGTAGTACAGACTGATTGAGATCCTAATGACAGCAAGAAAATATCCAAACCCAAACTCTGTTTATATCAAGATTCCTATTCACCAGCTATCTGCCCACCAACATGACTACTCTGTGGTATTTTCTTCAACACACAGAGACATAGAGGGTATAATTTAAAACTAGTAAATTAAGATTGGCAGGCATTTTTGTCACTTGTGTCAACCATATGAAGTTAATTCCTGTGAAAACAATGGCATAAGCGCAAGAGATTTCACCAAGGTTCAGGTTTCTCTCTTGGAGGAAATGGAGTGCAGGAGCAGAAGCCAAGAGTCTGTAGAAGAGTATTTAGTAGTTCTAGATTTGCTGGGTTTGGGTTGTTTTTTTACCAGTATAATTTATTAGTTAACACATTAAGTGTGGTTTACTCAGGGGGTTAAATTGGTTTAAATATGAGTTCTGAGGAACAGTCTGCCTACCCACTTCTTTGGATGGAATTTTTTTCGATATCAGTCCCTTATCCAAGTCACCAGGAAATTATACAAACATTTGGGGCACCTTAGGAATGCAAGTGTGGGAAAGCACAGTTTTGGGTAGGGCTTCATGAGAGAGTGTCCCTTCCAGGCTTTAATGATTCTTCTAATCTTCTTACCATCCAAAATTTTATTTCAATGTTGGACACAGGTATTTAGGTCCCAATATGAACTAGAAAGGTCATTATCATTGAACCTGTTCAGCTGTGGTGCTGAGTACTCCAAAATGCCCATAAAAGTCATGGAATTGTCCCAGTCTCATTCAGACAGCACATTTGTGAAACCGCACCTTTATTTGGCACTCGGGACAAATAAGTGCTTAGCAAAACAAAAATTTTTTAATGGCCTATTCAGTGACTCGTGTCAGGCCAAATTAGGTTTTAATTTTTAGAAGGAAGAAAAAAATAACTGCCATGACCTATGGATTGGGAAGAGCTACCAGGATCAGCACAAAACTGCCTCTCTCCACAGCACTACTCTTCAGGCTGATGGAATGCCACTCGCCTCTTCCTAATCTTTGCTTTGGGAAATTCAGCAGCTCTGCCATGGAATTGCTTATTGTAACACCAAGTATTTTACCCAAACGTCTCACACCATATGATTTTGTACTTGCCAATACTGGAAAAACTCTTTTTATACCATCTACTGACTTAAATAAAATATCATCATGCAGGGAATGCCCCAGGTCCTTTCAGCACAGATTTGATAGGTTTCCCCCCTCAGCTTCCGCTCTCCAGCAACAAGTTTTTTCCCCACTTTGCAGTGTGTGACCTGCTGACCAATATTGCTTTACCAAAACACCTTCTATGACACAGACAGAGGGCCAGCACCTAGAGCCCATCATTATCTAATCTAGCAGATTGATTTCTTTCTAATCCTACTTACCTTACTACAGTAACCTTTAACTTAAATACTTTAGAAATTTTTTTTTTTTCTTCCCAACTAGTGTATGAGAAATTAAGATTTTACATACAGTGTGCACCCTCATTGTGCCTCAGCTTGAATAAATACTCAAGTGAAATCTTTTATTTTTAGGATGAAACCAGAATTATTTTTAATTGCTTCAGAGTCTTAATGCAGAAGAATTTTGTATGAGTTCTATTAAATACAAGTAGCAGCTGTCAGTCTTCCCCACTGAGACACACTAGGACTGAACATTCAAGCCGTGGTCAAAAGGACAGCTAGGGAAAAACAAACAAACAAACAAAAAAACCCCAGCAACAAGTATTAAAAAAAAACCCTATTCCATCAGACTGGTCAATCTTCAGCCAAGCAGTCCAGCCAAGCTTGATCCAGAACTTAAAACAGCAGCAGGAGGACCTCCAAAGCTGAGAGGGCAGAATCAGGTGCTTCAATGCAAGCAAATGTTACCAAAGCTTCAAAGGAATCTGAGGCCAGTCTCTAAAAAAAAGAGCAAACTTGGCAGACAGCTGGATTCCTTCTTCATACTGGAAACATTGCATGTTCTCTCCAATCCTACAAGAGCAGAAAAGACTAGAAGGTCCATCCTCCCCTGTCTCAAGACACGGATAACAGCAGTTAGATGAAGTGAGTAAAATAATAATAATCCATCCAAGAAACTGTTCTACGCCACCCATTCTCTGCAACACCAGCCCTAACTTGAGAGAGTATTTTGGTACGTGCTGAGCCCAGTGGAGTAACATTAAAACATGGTTACCATATTTAAAGGGGCTCGTTTCAGACCCATTCATAAATGCAAGGCAATTGTATCACTAGCTGCAGTTTTCCTGCAGAATATAGGAGACCACTAAAATGGAATGCCTGGAGAAACTGACACTCGTATAAATAGCACAACCTAATGCATTAAAATACAGTTAGTATTGTTTATACTGTACAGAAAAAAAAAAAAATAGTATTGCCCAGGTTTTTTGTTTTTTTCATTCTCTAAAAACGACTCTTTGAACCCAGATAATGGCAAAACACATTAGTAGCATGCACAAATTCTTCTCTTTGACCCCATCCTACTAGGCAAACAAGCTACACACAATAAAAATAATAAAAATTAAGGAGTTGGGCTGGCTCTACTAAGATCTTCGGTCTAAAACTTCCAGAAAGCGTTACCAGCGAGCAAGCCCTGTCAAAGCTGCTGACACTGAGTAAAGTGACATCAGTTTGTATAGCGGCAATTTAAAATCCCTTAAAGAGTCTCGTATGACTAAGTAGAATGCTCTAGCACTTTCGGCATTTGTCTACATAGACTGAAATATTCATGCAGATGGTCTTGACAAAGAAAGGGCACGCTGAAGCATCTTGGAGATACTTGGCATTGATGCACTGATCGGGCAGCACACGAAGTTAACTAATGCCAAAGCTTTAAAATTATGCCACTTCACCTAATGGCACAGATGGGGATTCACACTACCACCACTTTAGGTGGGTGTGCAGTCGCCCTAATGCAAGTACAAACAAACCATTCAGAGCCTGTAATGCCTCTTGCTCAGCACAGCAACACCTGACACTCCCCTCTTCCTTTATGGGTACGTGATAATCACATTTTGTACAGAAGTGCTGGTGGTGTTGCTAACGAGGCCGCCGGTACTTAGCTTACCACTACTGGAGTTAGAGCAAAGAGTTGAGAACAGCACCCACAAAAGGAGAACATGGAATTCGCCCCACATTTTTATATAAAATCCATGCATGCAAACAGCTGAATATATTACAACCAAAAGAGCCTGGGGGCAGTAAAATAGTCACATTTTTCCAAGTATATTTGGTATTAAAAATTGCTGTTTCATTACACAAACATTTTCTCCACAACTGGAATGTATGGGCTTGAAAAAACTAAACCACAAAATCTACGTTTTTTGTGCACTTTCGATCGGACTGCAAAAACAAATCAAACTATACCCACTTCTGAAAGGTGTTACTAATTTCTCCTATGGGCTGCACGTTGGCCCGTCCTCTGAATTGTACAATGAAAACAGAATACTTCCTTTGTCCTATGGAAAAATGTTTTTTCTCATCATACTGCTGATGAAATAGGAAAATGAAAATTCCAGTGTGGCCACATTTATACCACTTGCATGAACTCAGAAGACCCTACAGCTGACAGTAATTGCAGAAGGAGAAAGATCTGGGTTTTTTTCCATGCTTTTTAATAGAAATATGTCTTGGGTACAGATATGAGGGGGTGGAGCTTTCGGTGTTATCTATTAAATTCCTTATTTACTTTAAATATACATTCACTTAAGACAGCTACAGGACATGCCTTCCATATGAGAAAAAAAAAAAAAAATCCTTTACTGTATGTGAAAGGTAAACTTTGTCTTTGAGTCACAGCAACAATGAAAACTACCATGAAATTTCATTAAAAGTGAAACTGACTTGTTTGTAAGAGCTGGAACACACATGAAGAAATGCTTTCACAGTGGAAGCTAAACATCAGCCATACAAGCCTTAGAAGAAATTCTAAAGAACCATGATTTTGAAAACTCAACTCCACACTAAATTAAATCAAAATGCCAACCCACAAACAGAAGAAAATTCTTGTTTTTCTTCCCTGACACACTTATTTCCTAAAATATTTCTAATAGGCATATCCCTCCTTTAAAATATTTACCCATGTCTTCAAGCATCGGTAACAGAACAGAATTGTATTGCTTCTTGAGACTTCTCTGCTGCATGTTTAGCATATTTTGGCAGAATGAGGTTTTTTTGCATATACTTCCTTGTCTTTAATTTAAGAAGTACACACACCTTTCGTGCATTATTTCACCTAAAGCAATCTCAGCCAATCTGGATCCAGCAGCACAGATATTCATGCCAAAGGCTAAAACAATTAGAGATGAGCCAGATGAAATAACAGCACTTCCCATTTTCCATAAATGACACTGAAGTGTTTTCATATCTTTGTGTGTTTACTACTGCAGGTGTCCTAATCTTTATCCCTGATGTTCCCCTCTGCCACTCTGACTTGTAATCATGAACACAAGGAACAGATTATAACCTCAATAGTCTGATTATCTGTCACATTTCTCTGTGCTACTCTATAATTTTATCTGTGATGTCTTAATGCTGACAAAGGGATGCATTTCAGCTAAATTGCCTAAACAGTAGTTGTTCCAGAGAGGGGAGAGTTCCCAAGCATCAGAATGCAAGGAAGACAAATTATCAGACACTTACCAACACCAGGCAATAGGGAAAGAAGGAACAGCACGCACACAGACCATACAAAATATACATTTTTTTCACAGCCACAGGCTAGTTGAATTTCCTCTATAAATGTAGCTGTTCTTTCCAATTTTGAGTACAGCCAAAAAAATGGCTCCAATTTCTATTCATGCAAAATTCAGTGATGAGGCAAAAAATACACCAGGTTTTCAAAAATTACAACAGGACAGAAAGAAAATAATCTCTGAATACAACAAAAGGTAAATTGAGGATAGTACATCTAGAAGTAGAAGGACTCTAGCAAGGTCAGTTAGTTTCCATCACAAATGCATGGAAAGGATTTCAGTTTCTTGAAAGCCCAGGTGAGGGAGATGGATGTGCTCATGTCGAAAGAGTTAAGCTTGAGAAGTTAAGTCTCAGTTCAGACCCAGAAACTTGATTTTCACTTGCTAATCTATTATTTTTTAAGCATACCAAGTACTTTGCTTCTTCAACACTGTTTGTAAAGGAAGGTTGCTGAGGAGATGAACACATGGAACAGATGTAAGGCAGAGTACATACCATGGATCCTTCAGCTTTATCTTTGGACAAGATTTACTTATCCATTTCTTCCTGGAAAAGATTTACGCATCCATTTCTGCCCTGGAAGCAGTGGATTTTATTTTCTAGTCAAATAGCAGGGGATTATGCTGTGGGTTTTTGGGTGCATGAAATACAGGCTCAAAAATGAAAATATTAATACTGCCAAGGAACACATCAATATCAAGTAGCGTCCAAGAAAAGAAAAAGCTTTAGGAAATTAATTAATCTGACATCGTTCCTTTTCTTGTCTGCTGCTGTTACAAGGAGGTGACATGAGGGAAACAGCAACTGAGAAACAAATTATTTATAATTAAATTAAATACAAAAACATAAATGAAGAGGCATATAAAGATATTCAGAATTATATTTTAATCATTGCATCCATTGTTTTAAGTATTTTGGAAATGGTGCGTCCACAGAAGGAAATGAAAAGCTACAGAAGGCATACCTGGAGGGCATCCTGGCTGGACAAACAGGGATATTATCCTAGAGATTCTTAGGAACCACTCTTATGTGCACTTCAGTTAGAAGACTAAAAGATACCAGCGTAAGAACAAAGGCAACAAAATGGTGCCCAGTCTGCCGAAATAAGAAAAACAGAAGTGAGGTTGCCAGAGTGAGCTGGCAAGTATCTTACACTGATATATAGAAGTATCACACAGACCTGCAGACGAGAAGAATTTGGAATCTCCTATTTTTACTTTTTTTCCAAATGGAAAAAAAAATTCTTTGAGAAGATTATTAACCCAAGAGAGAAACAGACCAGGAAATAGATGAAAACAAATAGCTGAGCACTGGGTATAAAGGTCAAGAAGGGGTATAGCTATTGGGTTTTTTTAAGTCTAAATTAATTAAGAAAAGAAATATTTCCTAAAAGCACTCCATAATATGTCCAGATGCCAAGTTAAAAGAAAAACTCACTATTTATCCAAGCTTAAAACAATATCTGTTTGATATTATTGGCAGCGTAGGTGAGGTAAATCATACGACAACACTATTGAATCATTTGATAATATTTATTTGGAGAAAGACTGAGGGAACGAAAGGGAAGGAAGAGCAGGATAGGTGCTTTGTGAAGCCCAACCTGAAGGAAAGCAGCACTTGATTTTGTATCACTGATCACTCAGGAAAAGGAGCTAAAATATAAACACCTACAGATCAAGATATTTTCAATTTAGTGGCACGTTTTGAGAGATAATCACTAAACCTCAAGTAGGAGATAAGATTTATATAATTTAGATTTTTTATATATATTTTAAAAGATTCTGGGGAAGCTATTTTATAAGGTAAATTTCATTATTTACAAGGAAAATTTCCAGCTGTACTAGAAAGAACATGCCCTGGGATATATTCAAAGAAAGGATTTGGGCATCCTTTAGCCCACATCATATTTGTTAGAGGTAGATAATAAAACCAAATCTCAGTCCCAGAAAGTAAAAACAAGATTTCCAGTATCAGCAAGTTCTAGGCTGCAGAAAGAAGCCATACTGCAAGAGATTCAGGTAGCTGCAGAAGAAAACCTTACCAAGAGCAAGCAGGATTCTCTAAGTCACTGGAGGCTTAAAACTCTTCCAAAGGCTAGTCTTGTGTTTTTCTCAAAAATACTTTAATAAAAACATGCATGTGAAATGAAAGTGACGTCTTGATTTTCTTTTCTGAAAACAAAAAATTGTGGCCTTTTAAGCAGCAAAAGAAATCAAAGCATAAATTTGAATATGAAAAGCTGACATTAAAGAAAAACACAGTAGTTAATCTCCCTATTTTGTAATGAATGAAAGAAGTAGGGGCTTCAGAACCAAGTCAGCAGTATGTTACTTATATGGGAAGAGGAGGACACAAGGATGCAACTTTGGGGAGTAAACAGAACAAGTGAAAACAAATCCAAGCTCCCTTCTGATTTCCTTATAGAACTCTTGTAGGTGTCCACCATGCTCTGAAGAACAACAACAAAAATCAGAATGTCTGAAGGAGGAAGAAACTTCCAAACCTCAGAAAAAAATAATTCCTTTTTATGCAACCCTTTTTTTTAAGCTCAGACACCAAAGAAGAAAGAAATTAAAGAAATCCCACATTTTCTAGCTCTTCCTACAAAATAATCACTGCCCAAAGGCAGAGTGACAAACTGAGATAATAATTCAAGAAGAAAATCTTCCAAGTACCTGAATCACCAGTGTAGTACAAGAGGAACTCACCTGAGCTTGGTTACCCCTCAGTCTCTTGGAAGAGCAAACCAGCTCTTCACTCACAACATTTTTGACTGGCAGAAAAAGCAACTGGAACACTAAAACTCTATTAAAACATTCAAGAGAGCCTTGCATGAGACATGCAAAACCAGGAGCCTATAGCAATGGTTTATTTGAAAAAATATCAAAGGCCCATCACTGAAAAGTTCTAACTTCAAATGAACTCCGGCAGCTTTCTTAGGTAGCAGCACCTTGATCAGCCACCGCATGGAAGAATTACACTTTGACTCAGTCCTGAGAGAGATTGTCAGGACTGACTGAATTCAGTTCTCTGAGAGAAACTGAATCAAACGTGTAAAAGATATGCTAATTCTGAAGTACTAACATTTTTCAGAAATAACCTACTTCTGCACTTCTGGAGCTTACATACCGCTTTCTAAGGCCCCCGCCCCCCACCCCGCTTCTGCACTTTAGTATTTTCCTTTCAGCCACTAATTAACACACCAAAGTGTAGCAAAATTGACAGGTAAATTATCCTTTAAGAGCATTAAAATATTTTCCAGATAAAGTCCTATCAAAATATGTTTGTGATGTTTTTACTGTACTTAGTCACAAAAAGTATTTCCAAACATCTGCATTGCAAATTTTCATCCCACCCTGAGTTATTTTTTAAATTTCATTCACATAATGTACCTTTTAGAGTAACAGAAAGCTTCCTTCCCTCCTTCCTCATGTACTGCCTTCTAAACCCCACAGGGTATAAACCCCAAATGTACCAGAACCTCTGCCTGTACTTGACAGGAGCAGCTGAACCCCTATCAGCTGACCCTCTCTCATCCTTTTTTTTTTGGTGATTATTCACTCCTCTCCCCTCCTTATCTGGCACCAAAGGGAAACCTGCATGAAGTGCCAAGATCCTTCTTTTCACCGTCAGGCTTTCACCTCGGTCAAACTCATTTATATTTGTGCTAAAAGCATACTTGTAGGGCACATACACCTATTTTTGTTTTGAGTCCAAGATGAAAACAGTAAATGCATATTTTTTATGTTGTTGGATCTCCCAAGCTAACAACCATCATATTTCTACAAGAAGGTGGTAACAGTGGGCCAGTTTTTCTTTTAAACCTCTAAAATATGACAACATATTGCTGTTGCACAGAGCTGTTTTCCAATACTAAATGATTTAACGCATAGCATGTTTCAAACCAGTTCTGTTATTTCTATATTGCACTATACCTCAAAAAAAGCTAGTAAGGCTAAGTTTTACCAAGATCTAAACAAAGCATGCTGGTTAGAAGAATTGCTGAATAAAGTTGCTGTTGAATTGAGGGAGCAATTTCAAGTGCCTTTGACTTCAGACATCCAATTTAAAATTAAATCTGAAAAGAAATAGAAAAAAAAGGTAATTCCCACACATCATGAGCCCCTAGATTCCCTCAAAACAGAATAGAAAAAATGCTCATATCTAAAAACCAGAAGAACATCACGAAGCCATAGCCTTAGAGGCACTCTGTTACTCTTTGTAGCTGGAAATGCTGTGTCAGACAAACATAAAATTGTAATGAACACACATTTGCCCATTGAGGCACATTCATGAGCCCTGTTAGACAATAAGATACGTCACCCAGCCTTGCCAAGCACATCTCAAGGGAATTCTATTAACCAAACATCTGTTCAAGATCATGTCTTTCCAGCATTATTTTGTATGCTGCCTCTGATCTGCCCACAAAACGGCACACAAGTCAGTAGAAAGCCTGCAACACAGTGAGAGGCCTTTTTTTTTCTGTTTTGTTGCACCACATGAAAAGCAAGTTTAATTAAAAAGATTTGTTAAAGTGGTGCAATTAATTATAGGACCATTACAGAGAACAGTAACTGTTATTGATAATAAAAGATTGCTACATGTACCGAGCTAGGAACCAAGCCACATACCAAGGAGAAAATACCAAATCTGAATCTCAAGCTTTCCTTTAGAAGCTTTTTCCCTTTCTAAATATTGGAACAAAGAATAACTTGGAAAAAAGAATGGACTTCCTAATTTAACAGTCAAAGCCCACAGACAAAACCACCTCACACTGAAAAGTGCTTTAGGATGTGTCCAATAATAGGCCAGGAGAAGCCTCAAACCATTCTCACCTCTGCCATCTCAAAGGAATCCAGATTTAATTTGGAGCAGAACAGCTCCAGAGCATGAACCTCACAGCAGTCACAGGCAAAATTCTCCTGAGAGGTGATGGCTTGATGAGCCTCAGGTGAAGAGAAAGGAGCCCAACATTGCCACAGCTCCAGTACGTGCTTTAACAAACCAGTTACTGAGTGAAAAAAGAACTGCTGCAGTTATGACTCCAGGCTGCTGCAGTTAGATCGTATAATGTACAAGAAGTTATTAAAAACTTCAATTCTTCCCTTTCAGGAGTTTATTTGCATGGAATATTTCCCCACAGCATAGATTAGTGCCTTGCCATCCAGAGGACTGGGTTGCACTGCAAGCCATTGGCTGGGGTAAAAAGCCTTCAGCAGGCTTCTCCAGCAGCACAGCAAATGCACAGGTGCCTCACTCAGAGGCACTGAGAAATCTCAGCTATTTAAACACAAGGCTGTGTTTAAAGAAAGGCAATACCCTGTGTCACAATATCCGTGTCACCCTCTCCAGATCTGATTCCTGACATTTACACTTAGTCCCATCTTCTTTGGGAAAGAATTTAGAACACACAAGGATTAATCATTTCTGCTGTTCTCAAATCCCTCTCTGTGATCCAATACACACAACAGCTTTGCTACTCTGGCATGAATAACTCAGAGTAACTAAAGCCCCTCCAGCTCATAATACACTGGACAACTGACCAAAACATGTTCCCAGCTCCCTTCTTTCACAGTCTATTCCACACAGCCACGCTTAAAAATTGCACACAGCATTGCTCTATACAGGGCCCCTGACGTGACAGCAGCATTTTGCAATTCAGGCTGCAGCAAGTCATGGCACTTAGCCTGCCTCTCAGCAAGGTGGAAGACATATCACAACCTACCTCTTTGGTTGCAGCATGCCTTAGCCTTGCTCTCCTAATAGAATAGATAACAAACCAGCCCCCCAAAAATTACCCAAAGCTTTGACATGACTTTCACTCCCCTGGGAAGCATGCCGTACATCAAAACTGCAGTCCTGCTCTGGAAAGCAGTATTTTCCATTGTTACGTTCTCTTTGTTCAAGAGTTGTTACTCTTTAGAATCCTGTTCAATTATTAAAATCTCAACTGCAAATATAGAGTAATCAGTGTAGACACTTACCCTGGTAAAGCAGTAATTGGGGAATAAAGGATATAAGATGTACCATGCAGATCTATGTACAAAATTATTTCCAGCACAAGCAAACACCCAATAATGAATTGTGTACAGATTTAAAGTTTAATCAACATTATGTTTTTTGTCTTTCAGAGCCTGAAACAGTCTCAGATGGATAAGATTAGGGCCCTGAATGGTGCATAGGAAGGCTGGAGAAGATATGGCCAGAAGCAGTCTACCTTTCAGTAAGTGTTTTTTATAGCTCACCAGGCCCTCCACCACCAGAAGAGGCAACTTCAGTCTAAGGGTTAGAAAAGAAAGTAACATACAATAGAAAGATGTGCCAAAGTTAAAAAAAAAAAAAAAAAAAAAGAACCAATTGTCTTTGAGAGTTCAAAACTCACCCTGATTACTATTAAAACACAAGAAAATCACAACTTGAAAACATTTGAACCACGCTGTTTTAGAACCACAAAGATTATTTAAAACAAATCTTTAGAAAATTCTGAACGTGGAGAGTTGTGCTCTTTTATACCATCCAAACAAACTCTCTGGAAGACCAGAGACACCATACAGCTACCACTTCATTTTCTGACATTCTGTATTCATGTTATATTAGAGATCAAACATGGACCATCTCTGTAGCGCACAGAATTAATCACTTGCATTTGTTTCTTACATCGTTTACCCACATCACTGTTTGGAGGGCCACAAAATAAAACTAGTTGCAAGGTAAGTTGTTAGCAAGACCATCAGAATTTTTCTTTTCCACCTGCACACATGCCAGGTGGTGTGAGGGGGTGTGTGTGTCAGGAACTGTTATCAGGTCCCCAAAATCCTAACTGCATCCAGTGTTCATTCATGCTTAGATACAAGTTTGGATTAGATGCCAGTTTAGATATATTTAAGCCTATAGTGAACCATAAGAACCCTGCCTCAGCAATTTATTTTTTTTTTCAGATAAATTGCTTTGGCAATGGATAATGTGTTGCAAGATTGTAACAACTGATATAAAAACAACACACAGCCTCCCCAACCAGCGATCCATCCAGGAGCTGCGGTACCCTGCATCTCGGTAGAAATGTAACTCTTCTATTTACTCGTAAACTCACCCACGTTCATCTCATTTTTCCTGAGAAATGGAAAGGGGAGACATAAAACCACTGTCAAGCCAGGTGAGACAGCAGATTTTGCCCACACACTTGTCCAATTCTGACCGCTGAGTGTTTGGGGTCACATCTCCAAGTGTGCTGCTGGCGTGGGAAAAACCCACACACTAAGCAGGCTTTTCACTTGCTTCCCACGAGATTTGGCTAGGATTCTGCAAGGGTGTTTGGTATGAAAAATTAACTCAGGTTTCAGTAAATCCTAACACATTTTTTAAAGAGGCCACAACTTTGAACACCTGCATGACGCTTACGGCCATCTCACCGCGGAGAAGTTCGTACACCAAATAAGCATACTTTTATATGCAGCAGTACACAATCACTCAAAACCCCCAAGGTTTTGGCTTCATTCGTTCAGGTAATGTTTCTTGGCCAAGTACTCACAGGCACATGAGTTTGCTGATGGTTGCCCCATGAGTTCAGGTAAACAAGCAAGCCGTGTGCCAGCACATTCAGCAGTCATCCCATAACACAACAGGGAGCTCAGAGGCAAACCCTGGTAAATCCTACTCCTGTAGCTCACCACTGCCAAACCTGAATTCCCACACACTCCCCTGCTGCCTATCTAGGGGAAAAAAATTAAAATCATCACTCCAGACTGCAGGGTCCTCACAAGAAGCCACCTTAATTGATAATTTAAAATAAACCTCCATACTTTGTAATGAAGTACATACATTTCTCCATTATGCCTTGGAGAGTAGATTGACAACAGGAATGAAGCAGGACGGGGAACATTAACCACTCATGCAGGATTCTCCAGGGCTCTCTAGTTAGCAGCCACAAACAGAATTACTTACTGCAGTCAAAAAGAAAAATACTGTTGTGATTAATGGGGCATTTTAATATCTGGATTTTCTTTTAGTTTAAAATAAAAAACAAAACCAAGAATAAGATTGTGCATGAAAAAAAAAAAAAAAAAAAAAGGTCAGCCACATCTCTAGAGACATGAGTGCAGATAAGCATTCTTATAAAGGAGACATGGGAAAGGCTTTGGTAAGCATACTTCCCAATCTGGTAAAATCATATCCCTCCTCTTTATGTCCTTAAATTAAGCAAAGGATATTTTCTCTACCTTCCCCAGATCATGGCAAAACAAGTCAGGATTTAAATGATTAAGCAAAGCTATAGAAATTTATGGTATCAACAGTCGGTCCTGCTCATCACTGGAAGAACCTGAAATGAAAAAAATCAGTCCCTTGTTTGAGCCAAGTGTTTTATACAAATTCTAATTCAGTTGCATATGGCTTCTTTTCCTTACAGGTTCAGAATACCAGCGTCCTACATTTTGCCACAAAGAAATCCGCCCTGGAAACATGGCAACCAAGCCCTCATAATTTTCATCTACAGCAGAGCCAAACCTGTGCAATCTCAGACTTACTCACTAGACATAGCCCAGGCATGGGCCCCAAGAACTCAAGTGCAGTGTCATTCTACACTGATATATCCTGTTGTCTTATAAGATGATCTTAGAGATTAAGAAAAAACTAACAAGATCTAAACAAAAGACGCTTCCAGCTCCTTCATGGACTGCCCATTCCAAAACCAAAGAACTAAACTCTCAGGAGTGCTGGGATCGGCTTTAGATGGGCAATGTGTAAAGTACAGTTTAGGAGAGAACGTGTCTGACATTAGATTAACTTCTTGCAATGAAGATTTTAATATCTGCAAAAACACGCTACAGGTCTATCTTGTTGCGTCTGCAACACTTCATAGGAAGTAAGGGAGTGTTTGAAGACGAGAAGTGTGACACTAAGTTACTGGCAGCTGCTCTTGTTCAAGGACAAAAACTACCAAGTCATTGACAAAACTGAGGATATAGGAGTTAACCTTCAGTATGTGTCCACCTTTGGGTTTGTGGGTAGACGTGGGTTTGAGACTTTTTGGTAAAAATGTAAATTGTTTGAAAAGTCTGAATGGTTGTCTACAACTTTAGAAGTGGTTTTAATTAATACTGTTAGAATTGACCACCAGATAATTTCTACCAGCTCAAGAAGAGGTGCTTGCCAGCTGAGATGTAGTATCCTGCTGTTAAATGCACTGGCTCCCTTTCCCACTGGACACGCTCACCTCAAGTGCAGAGGAAACTTCAAGTGTCAGAAGCTCATTCCTGCAGAGAGATCCTCACAGACATGTGGATACAGCAATGGAGGCCGATGAATTTATTTATGCCCCTGCTCTTCCATGGAGCTCCTGCCAGTAATCACAGCTGTGCACATCAGGACTTGGCAGGCTTTAGGCCCACAAAATCTAAATTCTGACTGCTGTTCATACCTGAAAAGTGCAAAGTCACTTACCAAGACCCTATGAAATGGAGAATTTTAAATTAAGTTTTGCCTATGCAAATCACATCTTTCATAGTCAGAATCTGACACTGAGCAAACACGGCAGGATGTAATAGCACTGAGTGAAGTACTTCACAGGGAGACTTGAATCAGGAGCCAGATAATGAAACAACTGCTGTCATAAGGCAGCTGATGATCTCTTTTGCAGTATTCCATGTATCTCTCAGCATGTAGAAAAATGTTTGAGGCAAGCTTATCCTTGTAGCAATAAATTAAAACATTTAGGGAATCTTGTTTTCCAAGTAATTTCAATAAATGGTGACAGCTCTCTGATAGAAGTCAATTTAACCTAAATCCCACCTGCTATTTTACAAACAGTGACAGTTAAAGAGGTTAAGTTTAGTAATAGATTTGACGGCCTTGATTCGAAAATAATTTTACTCAAACTAAGTTTCATGAAAACAACTCCTTGCTCCTGCCAAGTCCAGCTGGGAGAGATTGGAGGAGATTGCCATATCAAAATGTATCAGGTGCAGGTAAAAGGGGCAGGTCAGGTCTTGCTCTGGTGAGGCAGTGCCATGCTCCATGCTCCCAGAGCCTGTATCCCAGCCTGGCAGTGGCTGCCCATCCCCGGCACAGCAGAGGCAATGCTCCACACACACCTCTGGAGCCCCAATCCAGCCCCACAGTGGCCAGATGACCCAAAATCCCACCTGGAAGAAGGGTTCAGGAAGGCAAAAGTTTACCTAACCCAGGACATAAGGCCAGTACATGTCTTGACCCTACCTTCCCCTTGGATTTTATATCAGCTGAACACTGCTGGAACCCAGAAGAGGGAGTTATATCTGTTCTTCTCTATATATTTCCTGTCTTTTTTTTGCTAATTCCCTCTTCTCAGAGTTTTGAGCAACTCAAAATTGGATAGGCTTGGAGTTTGTTAAATTGAATGGGCTAAAGTTAATGCTTCCTGAAGTGTTCTATGTTGACTGAATGCTGCTCTAAACCTCTGCCAAGTTCTCTGATTTTCTCAAGTTTGCCAGCAAAGCTTTTTGCTCGGGGTTTTTTTTTTTTTTTTCCAGTCTGTATTTCTCTTGTGTGCCTAACACAGAGTACATGAAAATCTGTAAGCCCTTTTAAGAGTCTTGTCAAGTGAGTTTTTGAGCGCCTTACACCAACATAATTAATGTAATTTCCAACAAATGTAATAAGAACTGTTTCATTACCCTACTTTTCCATTATTCTCCGTAATATCTTCTCTTTTGGAAAGACTAGACTGTCTTCTATTAATAAAGTGTTAAACTGATAATGATGATGTGAAAAGTCAGAGGAAGAGGGGAGGAGCTGTCTACACAGGAAAAATTGTATCATACATTATTTACCCTATTTCACTCAAACTCCAAAGAAAAGAGAAAGACAGAATAAGTGACTTAATGCGAATTTCTGGATTAGACACGCAGATGAGTTATACGGATTAAGGTCAAAGGATAGATAAAGGGCATAAATCTGCTCAACATTCATTACCATGCAGATGTTTTATTTAAAGACACTCCTAATTCAGACCAACATTAAGAGAAAAAAATATCTGTTGAGACCAGCACTGTCAAATATCTACAAAAACAAGTTATTTTTGAGTCTTTGCATGTGACTTGAGCTAATGACACAAAAATGCAATTAGATAATTAGACAGAAGTCCTTTTTAATGAAGGGTTTAAATCCCATCTTGAGGTACTATGGAAGTGTGGAAAACGCTGCATGCTATTACATACTATGCACTGTGTCAATCCTTCGTAGTTAAAATTGCTTTTTTCCAAGAAAATCTCCTTGCCTGACATAACTTATCAGCTAATTAGTAAATATCCACGTATCCAGTTAAAGGTCTATGTGTACACTGCACAAGCAATGCTGTGTACTGTTCTGAGCTTGAGTGTGTTTGGAAAAAAACAAGAACACATGGAACTCAACCACTTGCTCCAGTGCTGTCCTGGTTATGCCATGAGGCCTTTGTGGCTATTAAGTACTAGAAGGCTTTTTTTTTCCTTTTTTTAATCTTACACAAAAAAGTCTGCTTGCTTTTCTGCTACTTAAAGTGCTGCACGCATCTCTACAAGACATGAAGTAGAGAGTATTTTATTTTATGAAATCTTTTCACATTTCACATTGACTTGTGGAGGGTTTTAACATACAGTGATCAGCATGCATGCCTTTGGAGGTTTTTTTTTGTTTGGTGCATTTCATGTAATCCTCTACATCAGCACTTGAGAATGCACCACATTCGTTTTTATTGCCATTCCAGAAAAAGTCACCATCAATTTACTTATATAACTTTTTGTGCTGGACTTCTAGTTATGAAGAGGTCAATCTCATTTTACAGGCTAGACATGTTTAGTGATGTTTTATTTTTACTGTGTCATCAAATACATACAGATAATACAGAACATAGAATTAAGAAAGCATAAAGACCTCTAAAGGCAGGAATTGGGACAAAACTGAGAGATTTTCACTTCCTATTCTTGTTCAAACAAGAAACACTTAAAGATAAAACAATATGTATGAATGGCACCTCAAAAACATACTATAGATTTAAATGTCTGCTCAAATTTCCATAGTAAATCCTGCTTTGTGCAACTAAAGTTTTGTCAGAGTTAATTTCCATCAGTATGAAGTCTGGCACAACAGCCTGTAATTTATGTACATCTCCTCTTTTCTAATTTTGAAGAACAGTTGATGTAAATTGTTCCAGACCTTTCCATTATTATGAGAAATTCATAACTTTATTGCTTTTCTAACCAAAGAAAAAAAGCCAAGTAACAGAACTGATGTAACCAGTTGAATTCTTCTTACTTTTTATTTCCTAGAAGTAAAAGGAGTGCCTTAGAAGTACATTACAAAAACTTCTTAACAGATGCTTACACAGACTATAGTCCAAAACTACAGTATCAAATATGTAGAATCAAAAAGACACAGCATTTAACACAATTTATTTATAAAAGAACATATAAATGTCTACTATGGCCTCTCACTTAGACAAATCTGCTTTTAATTTCAGAGTAGACAATTTCAATATTAAGTCCATGACCACTCCATGTTAATAGCAGCTTTGTAATGGACAGCTCTTTACTGCAGCCAATTTTTATTGGTCTTTGGGTAGGGTCTGTTACAGGACTTCAGTCTCAGCTTTGTGAAAAAATCCTCACCCCACTTTGGGTGCCCATAACATGGGAAAGCAGAGAGTCTGAGTCATCCTTTGACACACACCAGAAGAACAGATGCATGAAGAAACACAGTTATTGAAAAATTCCTCAAAGCTCCTGCACAGTTACAGAACACTCAGAGTTGGAAGGGACCCAGAAGGCTCCTCTAACTCTAAAGTGAATGTCCTAGACAGAGATCAATCCCACAATCTTGTTATTATTAGCACCATTCTCTAACCAACTGAGCCAATCTCAGGGTCGATCTGTCCTGCCTTGCCAAAGACTGAAGCAGACCTTCCACAGTATCTGTCAGAACACCAGGTGCTTCAACATCTAAGGGTCAGCAGATTGGAAACACGCTTTAAAAAGCTTTCAAACATACATATTTACTGTGCTTCAATTTGCATAGTGGAGTAGACACTGGGTTCCTTTTGGGGTAAACTAAATCAAAGCACCCCTTATACTTCTGTCAAGCAGATAGCCAGCCCATGGAATCAGATTAAAATTAAACCAAAATAAACAAAAAAAAGGACAAAAGGTGCATTGATATGCTTCAAGCATGCACATCAAGTCCTCAGCTCCTCCCAGTTCGCTCTGTACATCTATCCCTGTTGGTTCACATCGCTTCACACAGTCAGAGCAGCCAGAGACATTCTAGCCAAACAGCCAAGAGGAAAAAACCTTGCCCTGTGTAGCAAACCTCATTGATTTTCTAGACGTGGCAGTCCCCATTTAAAATCTAGCCAAAGCTTTACAAGATTGTCCGTATTTTAATATACACACAGGAAGAGATTATGTGAACCAGAGCAACCAGGCTATTGCAGCACAGCCCTCAGTGCCATTCACTCCCATTCTCTCTACGTTGCCAGCACTTATTTCACAGCTGAATCTGAACACCTGACCCAGTTATCAGCAGAAAACATCTTAGAACAAATTCACAAAATGTACATAAAAGACAAATGACAGACAGCCACTCAGCTGTTCATCCAAATGGTCCTAGGGGAATCTTGAAACAGCGATGCTGAATAACTGCATCCTGTAACTTGTCACCTGCAGAGCACATACAGAAGAGGAGTTGTGTCTGTTGGCCATGTAACAATCTTTAAAACTGGTTCCGAGAGAACAGTAAATTTTAATCCATCCCTTGTGTGCAAAGTAAAAAGGAAAACCAACTAAAAAAAAAAAAAAAATAGCAGACATGAACACAAACCAAGGAAAGAAGACTGAGTTGTTTAGGATAAGAAATCACTTCTCAGTTCAAGCTGTAGCCCTTCAAAGGGGTCATGGAACACAGGGATAATCTTGTCAATAAAGTACACCCATGTTACCTAAAAGCTTTTGTCACAAATCCTCATTAAAGGCTCCTAAAGAAACTGAGTTGTAATTAGATGAGAGAAGATCCCACCCTTAGTTTCCTATCTTTTGATCACTTATTAATGAAAACAGTAAATTGCCCTTTCAAAGCAGTTGCTAAGTTAGTCCTTGAGATATATATGGTTCTTCAGTGTTCAGTGCATTCAAGTGATCAAGGTGGGGGCAGAGAGAAGATGATGCACGAAGAGAAAGGACAATAGGGTGTAGAGTTCATAGTTTAAGATCTGAGGATTACTGTGACAGGTTTGAGAGTACCTTAAGCAGATGAGTGAAGAAAGAAATGAATGCAATGATGTACATTGAGGGGAAAAATTATTTCTGCCTCACAAAAGCAAATTAAGGAGAGAGTTACCACTAAAGAAAAACACTAGAATTAACTCACTATTCAAAAACAGACAAATAGAAGGTTTGAGATTATTAGGAAACAGTAAACCAAAAAGCATCAAGCTATTCCTCCTAAAGACTGTAGACATTTATGAACCCATGCTGCATACAATTCTATTAATCCCATTTCAGAAAGATTGGAAAAGTAGAAAATATGCAGAATGTTGTGAGGATAATCAAAGATATGGGAAAATCTTCTTTGGAAGAGGATTAAGTAGATTAGTTTGCTATCTGAAAACTAGGGGGGGGAGAGAGAGTAGCAACCAACAAAACTGCACATAGCATAAAGAAGAGATTTACTCTGTTCTATAGCAGGGCCAGGGGGAAGAACTAGGTATCTCCCAGCAGAGTCATCATGAGCCAGGTATGCCCACGTGGCCAAGAAGGCCAGTGGAATCCTGTTTTGTATCAAAAATGGTCTGGCCAGCAGAACCAAGGCAGCGATTGTCCCTCTGCATCCAGTACTGGAGGTGTGGTCTCACCAGTGACACGTCCAGTTCTCGGCCCCTCACTTCAAGAAAGGCAATTGAGGTACTTGAGCGAGTCCAGAGAAGAGCAACAGAGCTGGTGAAGGGCGTGGAGGGTAAGTCCTGTGAGGAGCAGCTGAGATAATGACTGGTTTAGCCTGGAGAAAAGGAGGCTCAGGGGAGACCTTATTGCTCTCTGCAGCTCCCCGAGAGGAGGTTGTTGTAAAGTGGGGGGAGGTCATCCTCTTCTCCCTGGCAACAAGTGACAGGACAAGAGGAAACAGCCTCAAGCTGCACCAGGGAGGTTCAGGTTGGATACCAGAAAGAATTTCTTCATGGAAAGGGTGGTTAAGCCCTGGAATGGGCTGCTCAAAAAGTAAAGTCGCCATCCCTGGAAGAGTTCAAGAAACATCTGGATGCTAGACTTAGTACTATTGTTTAGCTGACAAGGTGGTGTTTGATCAAAGGTTGGACTCAATGATCTTAGAGGTCTTTTCCAACCCTAATGGTTCCAAAAGCTGGCCTAAAAACACTCTCACTTGGCCAGTTATTGAGAAACACTGAATTCCACAGCCTGCATAGTGTCCCAAGAGGGTTGGTGGAAGAGTTATTTTTCCTACTCAATTCAAACTCTCCATAAAACATTCACTAAAACGAATGTTAGGATAAGACTTATTTGATTACTGCAAATGTTAAAGTTTCAGGAAAAAAAAAAACAAAAAAAACACCACCCAAAAAAACCACCCCACAAAAAAAAACAAACAAAAAAAAAACAAAAAAAAAAACCCAAACAAACCAACAAAAAAAAAAAAAAACAAAAAAACACCTAACACCAAGTGGTCATTGCCAGATATTTAATTACCTGCATTTAGAGAACAGTTCTTTATTTTCTACACATTGTAGTCTTCGTGTTCAAAACTGTCAGTCCCTGTCTGCTGCTCTCATGAGAGGCAGAAGGAAAAGCAGAAGTATAAACTTTAGCATCTCTCACCCACAGTCCCCCTTCCCTGTGTATCATGTCCACTCTCCAGAGAGCTACTCAGCTTCCAATAGAAACCACCAAGACAAACACTTGGATACCTAGATGTATATCCATCTGTTTCCTGTGTGATACAAAATGTCACCTCCTCCTGATCCTATGCCAGCTAAAAAAAGGGTAGATGAAAATAACCTAACAAAATTCAGAAAGTGTTCTGCCCATCTCTATCAGCAACCTCAATGCTGAAATCAGTCAAACAGCCACCTGAAGTAAGACCGCAATTTTACATATATGCTGGACTATAGCATGCAAATTAAAAAAAATGTAATAATAGAAACAACCAAGGGGGAAAAAACCCCAAACAAACAAACAAACAAACAAAAACCCACAAAAACACAAACCCAAAACCCCCACATGACACCAAAACCAATAACATGTCAGAGAATCAGCAACTGCTAGACAGATTTCCTAGTAAAGGCCTAGCCACGGACTTCTTTGGAGTAGCTATAAATCAGCGTGCCACATCACATTCACAAACATTTGGCTAATCAGGAGTCTGTACACCCATTAATCTGTAGATTACTGTAGTAAAAATTCTGAGGTTTATTCTGGAATTCATAGGCACAGTAGTTTGTCTTTCTTCCCATCCAAAGCCAAAGATTAGTCGGCGACACTTTGAGCAATTATTTTGAAGTAATGCATCAATTTATATAAAACATTGATCTCTTTCACAAAAATTTTTTTTACACTAACACTGAAAAGATTGAAGATCAAGGACCATCCATTTAGTACAAAAGGACTCCCTCTTCAAAATCATTTTGACAAGGATTAAGAAAACATTAAAGCATTCCACGCACTATTCTTGTTAAACTGAACTCCTCCTACAGCTCCTTAAGAAAGCAGAACAGAGAGGCATACCTTTCATCACAGGAAAAGATAATATATGAAGACTGAGCTCTAGCTTGACCTTTATATTCCTAAGTGATAACTCTCAAAAGTGACCAAAAGGTTAACTAAACTCTAAAAAGGTCATCTGTCTTTAATCTGGCTATATAGATCCTTTTCTGATGTTCAATAATACACAGCTACTGTTCATTAAATATCACCCGTCCATTCTGTGTTTTCACCTTCTGTTTTCAGCAGCAGCTAGATTTTTGTTCTGTCATATTAAATAGCTGGCAACTTCTTCCAGTCCAGCACATTTTCTGGGATAGGAAGTGGTTTATGGTTATGTAAATAAATTCTCAACAGTTCTCCATCTGTAAAAATTTTGTAATGTCAGATACAGATATATTTGTTCTGTGCACATTAGTGCCTTCTTTGCTCCACTATGCATCTTTCATACTTCTGAGATATAACAGTCACCTCTTTTGCTCCTCACAAGTGATGCAGCTCAAATCATGTTCAGCTAAGCCTTATTTCAAAGCAATTATATAATCCAAAGTTATACCAGAAATTAAACAGTGAATTTCAAGTTCAATATACAAAGTAATGTTATACAGGAATATGTTCTTCAGATGTCTAGAGAGTTCAGAATGAACTGTGAATAAGAGTTTCTTTTTCTTAAAAAATTCTATTGTTACATGTGAAAATACATCCTGAAAGTTCACATGATCCTATTGAATAGCACAGATTTTTCTTGTGGCTTTCTTCTCTTTCCTGTTTGTTATTTTGCAAGCACTGCTGGTTATAGACTAGGGTCAAAACTGCAGGGAAAGAACTTTACCACTTTTTTCCCATCCTTTCAAGAACAGTAGTATTCTGAAGGTCTAGCTCCTTCCACTCTTCATTAATCATAATCCAGTTGATAAAATATCAGAATAAGTAGTGTTATTTCCTGATTTTTCATCAAGTATGTAATGAAACCCATGAAAAAGACTCTAGCACTCCCCTGGTTAGCTTTCATGTTTTCTGCACATCTCCCTTAAATCAATCTGGAATATTCACAGTGAAGAACTTCCCATTTAAAAAAAGTTTTATATATTTTATCTTTGTGGACAGAATTTAAGAAAAAAAAAATTAACCACCTATTTAAAAAAACTAACTCTTCAAGCTACCACCATTAACCTAAGCAGAAGCAATGCATCAGGTCACTCAAAAACATGCTGTTGCTGGATGGGCTTCTCCAGGCTTCCTTGCTCCTGGAATTACGGAATGTAAGTGACCCACAGGCAGATACTACTTATTCTCTTCACTGATAGCAACACTGGAAGAAGCAGATTGTACTTCCCCATATACACTAAAAATAGTCTTCTGTCTCTCTATTAGCTATAATATAATAAATATAATACCTATCATATCATTGTTAGAATTAATACTCATATATTGATATAATATTAATATAGCAATGTGAGTAACATAATAAGCCCTGTTGTTATTACCCTCTCTGGCCTGGCAGTGCTGAGGTTGCTAAGAAGGGCACCAGGGTAATTAAAAAGACCTTCAGGGCTCTGGGTCAATTGGTTGGTGGAGCAGGAGCACAGGTGGTGTTGTGCTCAGTCCCTTCAGCCGCAGTAATGAATACTGAAAGGACCAGGAGAACCCACACTATCAATGAACAGCTGGTGCCAGTGGAATTTTCATCTGTGGAACTTGGTTTTTTTTATCATGGGGCAATTTTTTTGTTTGTTTGTTTTGTTTTTTGTTTTGGTTTGGTTTTTTTGTACCATGCCCGCTAGAATCAGATGGGCTCCATCTGCCTAACAAGGGCAAAAGGATCCTAGCCCATGAGTTGGTTGAGAGGGCTTAAAAATAGGTTGGAAGGCAGAAGAAGATGCAGCTAGGGTCTGCAGAAAAGGCCCATGGGTGGTAGGCCAGAGGTAGGGGTGAAATCAGCAGCCCAGCTGAAGTGCATGTACACTGATGCACGCAGCAATGGGTGACAAACAAGAGGAGCTGGAAGCCACGGTACAACAGCAAACCTTTGATGTAGTCACCATCACAGAAACGTGGTGGGATGATGCCTGTCTTAGGGACTGACAAAATATGTAAGTCCAGATTTCCTGGATGAAAGCAAGTAGTGGCTCTGAGGCTCCAAGCAAATTGAGGTTCAATGTGATGAGGAATGCCCATAACAGCACCTGAAATTCTGTCCTCTCTACTGTTCTGAGAGCTGTACAATCCTGAGCGTGGAACCTAATTTATTAAGCAGCACTTTATTCTGATTTCTTCAGAGAACAGTTGAATAAACATGCTAAATCGTGTAACTTTCACACGCCGAGGGATGTAAATTCTTTCACATGATTATTGCCCAGGATCTGAATCGCTAGGTACCACGGTTTATCTCCTGAGACAGCAAAATCAAGAAAACTGATTGATACCAGTATAGAATAGGGTGCAGGCATTCCACAGCCTTGTATGCTTCTGGGCAAGTCTGCAGAGAGTACCTGGTTAATGTATGCAGCTGCATTTCAGGAGAAATATTGGTTTATGAATCCGTGGGTGCGTGAACATGCCTCACCACTCTTGCCTCTCACCAGAGAGACAGCTCTCGTGTCAAAGATAATCCAGTCTTACGACTCAAAGTGAAAGGCAGGATAGTTTGTCAAAAGCAGATGAGGATAGGCGAGATGAGAGGGATTCCAGACCTCAGATCTAAGTTTAATGTTGCTAAAAAACAGTAAGGATCAGAATGGATAGTGATAGCTTGAGCGTTTTATATCTGTTTCTTCTGCCTATAAAAATCAGTATGACAGTAAAATTACCAGGGTTTTGCTTCAGTCATCCAAATCCAATCTTTGCCCATTTATCCTGCAGCATCTTTTAGAAATGGGAAGAGGTTCTAGGTGTGAACAGCATACCATGTGCCGCAGGTTGGCATCTTAAGCCTCAGGTCCATTTGAGGCTAATCGCCACCAGAAAAGTTCTTTGGAATATATTATAAAATTAATTATCTGCAAACCCTGGGACTGATCCCACTGGAGACATCTTCCTGCAAGTGGGACCAACCAGCCCACCTGTTCATATTTTGTTGTAAGAGGGAAAGAAATGAAGAGCTTCAGTCTTGACATCTACCTTAATCTCTACATGGTCAGTTCTCAAGCACTGATTTTTCAAATAAATAAATCACTGGTGAGGGAGATGCAACATACCAGCCCACACAGCCATCAGTGTGGCATCCCAAAAATATAAATATAAAATAGTCTCAACAATGAAAAGGGTGGATAAGGGCTGCAATCATTAAATCAGTTCTTGAACCTTCCAATGGCATGCTTGTTTACCCACATCTGAGTTCACAAATGCAGTGAGGAAGACAGGTATTATGCAAGAAGAGGGCACTAGGGAAACTAATCTCCTCCCCAGCAAGATTAAAGGCATTTTCACAGAACAAGAAACAAGACTTACAAGAAGCAGTCTTATTGTATGCAACAACAATAACCAGGTGCTTTATAGACAGCAGCATGTAATGCAATTTCTCTCAAATTGTGAGGTTATTTCCATCAGAAAAGTTCAGACCTTACCCAATATGAATAAAAAAAATATATCTGTAAGCAATTTAAAAATAGACTTTTTCTTAAATAAAAAACCCAAGATTTTTATACATCAAAAGACACAAAACCACCTACATAACAAAAAAGTAAATGGTTAAGTGTCTGTAACTTAAATTTCCAATAAAGGATCTTTGCTATCGAAAGAGATAATCTCCCATTCCTTGAATCAGATTTCTTCTCCATGTTAGAAGAAAAAGACCAGGTTGAAACAAAATCCATGATCATACCAAGAGCTGAGCTCAACAAAACTTGGAGGGGTAGCTGCCTAATCCTTCTTTGCCTCTTTCAAGAGAACAGGCTCACAGACTCAAACAGTATTGAGTCACAATGGACCCAGATATCCTTTTGCAAGGCAATACATAAGTAGGAAAAAAATAAAGTTAAATACAGTGAGTTATCAGAATAAGAATGTGCTGAGGTAGGAGAAACATTTTTCTCCCTCTACTCACATCCCTGAAATAAGGGTAGGGGTCCCTCAGAGTCCTGATTACTAGTGCAACAGCTTTCAGCACATTCTCAAGTTGAGCAGCCATCAGAATAACCTCTCTTAGGTCTTTAAAGTCTGTACCCCCTCCTGCAGCTGGGCTTGGCCAGCAGCTCCCTGCTGAAAGCAGAAACTCCACTTGCTGCCTTTCTCATTAGCTGACCACTTCACTTTGTCCTCTGGAGCCTTCCTCAGCCTGAGAACACTAGGAAAGGAATAATTTCTCCTTCTTTCTTTGCCATGAAATTAAAATATGTCTAAGAGCGCAGCAGCTCCCAGCACTTCAGATATAGTTTCCCTTCCCTGTGCAGCCATGATTTAATATTACATACATTTGATATTATGTTCAGCTCAAATATATTTGTCATTCACCCTGATTCAACTACTTCAGCTACTAAGCAACAAACCTGGTTCCCTGAAATTCCACCTGAACTCAATGCCAGTTTGCATGATAATTGTCTAAATCAGAACCTTGTTTTCCTGAGTAATGAAAATAAAACAAACAAACAAACAAAAAAACCAACAAAAAAACACCCCACACTGGTATCCTCATTTCAGTCAGCATTCCCTGTCAGTCAACCAGAGACGTCTACTGTCCAGGAATTCCACTCTGGAATCCATTTTTAAACAATCTCTTCATACTACATAAAGACTCTGCAATGGTTATTCCAGTGAGCAGAACCTGTCAGGAGCCATACAGTCTGTAGACATCAGTTTGTACATATCAGTTGAGAGATCTCAAAGATATTTCTCTATAAAAATAAAATTATAATAATAATATTTAAAAATATAATTTTATATTAATATTTTATATAGTTATATAATTAATACAATACTAATAAAAATAGTCATCACAGTGTGTGTACTGCCCTGCAAAATCACTAGTTCAGGTCCCGGAAGTGAAACAGCAACCACAGCACTGGTTTGCATCTATTTTGGGGAGCAAGGAGGAAAACTCCTCACTGAGGGGAGGAATTCATGCTGGCGACACCTGAGCAAAGCTGAAGAATCCCTGCACCATGTTAGAGTGGACATGCACTGTCTTTCCTTTTGATTTCAGCTCTCTAAAGCACACCTTGAACACAACAGCTGGGTTTTGTGAGGTTATAGAACCAATGAGCTGCTAAACATGGAAACACTCCTTCTTAATTACTCATCTTTCATTAGATAGAGCAAGTGAAGCTACTACACGTCTGCTGGGAGCAAGGATTCACTTTCGTAATGAAAACATATAGCCTATTTCCTTCTCATTTCCATGAGGATCTTCTAAAGTGTTAATCCAAGGAAAAAAAAAAAAAATTAAAATCGTTTCCTTGACTAAAAGCAAAAGGCAAACCAAATAATTCCAAGATGTGAGAACTTACCAAATCATACTTCTCCCTAAGCTCCCTCTCTCTTCCCAGTGCCAGAAATTTTTTGGTTATGGGGAAGAAAATGTATTGTTCATACTGGTATACTTGTAACTTTTTTCACTGCAGAAGAACAGCTAAGAGCAGAGAAAATAAATAGCATCTAAAAATGAAAGTAGAACACATGTCTGAACGTCAATATACCAACTTGTGTCCAGTTTCCCAGAAATTAATAGCTCTTGATCTCAAGATCCCTTCAAAAAACCTCAAATATCCAGGATTGCAGCAATTGCTGCAATCTAAAACTTCATTAAAACTTCTCTTGCCTTTCAGATCTTGAGCACTAGAAGCAGTTGCAAGATAATGATCATAGCAAAGGCTAGAACTAAGTTCATTACATATTTCCAAGACAAATTCAGTTCTCACTGCCAGCGAATTTGAATTAAGATATATGACCTCATGAAGCAGATAATCTAGTGAAGAATTTGAATACAGAGAAAGAGGGGAAGAAAATGAGCATATTAGAAATATGACAGTGAACTATACAGTCATAAAAGCACTTCAAATTGTACCATCACTTGTTTCTACCACACTTAGAGCTGGTTGCTTTAGCTGATCAAATATAAAGATGCTCTAAGTCAGTGGCCCCCAAAGTGGGGTGTATGCACCCCATGGACTGTGCAAGACAATCCACCGCTGTGCAGAAAAAAAATTTGTACTCTCAATTAATAAAATAAAGGCTTTATTTAAATAGGATTGTTTCTTCTTTATCTTATCTTTTCCCCTTACTATTTTTGTGCACGTTTTATGGTGTCTGTAATAACACAGTAGTGGATATGTATACTTTATAATATTTTTTTCCTTTTGTAGACATGCAGTCAAAAACATTTGGGGAGCTGCTCTAAATGGTTCATCCACCCAAGAGTGACAATCTGTAAAGTATTTACACTATTCTCAAACATCCAGAACAACCACAATTTTCTATTCCATCTCCAAGCCATTCCAAACAGCAAACAATTCAATATTAGTACCATTTAAACACATCTAGCTACAGCACAACCAAATCCTAGCTCAGTCTTGCATGTTCAGTCTTCTCATTGTTTCTTTATAACCTCTGAACGGAGATAATCAATTTTCAAGTACTTGAGGAAAATGAAGCTTTCTGTTTTAGTCTTCAAACTGGCTAGATTATGGCAGTGGCTTTCTGTGGATATTGAACAAAAAGGGGGATATTTCTAAAGCTTGTACTCAACCATCACCACTCAGCCATGGCAGAGCAAGTTTCTTAAAATCTTAGATTTCAGCCTGTCTTTAGCTGAAGCAAATCCCCTACTGTTTCACCCTTTAAAAAATAAAATAGCTTTTATCAATACGCATAGAGAACTTCAAGATTCTGAAAATATTACCTCTAAAGCAGTTATTTTCTGCTCAGCTTTACTTCATCATTTATTATGCCTTGATTTTTAGTATTTTTAGAGCCATACCAATAAGCAGACAACAGAGGTTGGCTTTTGTCAACGAAACAAAGTACCCCAGAGCTGAGATTCAATATTTGGTATTGCTTAAAAGGGAAATGTATACACAGTAACACTCCAAAATACCACCCCACAGTGTTCTAAACCTATACCAGCCCCTTGATTGAGGGATCCTGTTGAGGTTTGGGTGGTTTTGGGGAGGTTGTTTGAGGTTTTTAAGCCTTGTGTAAGGACAGGGAGCCTCTGCAGTGCACGAGCACAATGCCCTGGCCGTGCCACACACAGCTGACCCAGCCTCCTCAGCAGGGAAAGCTCTGGCCCAGATGTCACCTGATTAGCCCAGATTCCCTATTGCCACATTCTAACCAGTCTTCATTGCCCATGAGTACCAACACACCACAAAAGAGCTCAAGCTTTTGTCTACAATGGGTCAGCACAGCTGCCCAGGGGTTCCAGGGAATCTCCCATACCTTGTCCCAAGCCCAGTCCACAGCCACATGCTCCCTGACCCACCACCAACTTCACTCAGCTCTGCCAGAGCCACCTGATCCTGGCTGCAGCTCACTTCCCACCAGGCCTTTCCTTCTCTCCCTGCTTTCGAAGCCCTGCCCTCACCCACCACACTGACCCAGGTGTGCCATTAACCCTGCTAGGGCAGCTCCCTCCACACACTCCCATTAGACCAAGGGCTGGCCCAAAGACTTTGGGTGCTTCTTGAAGTAAAGTCGTTTCAAGTTAAGTTTTTAAAAAGCCCCCAACAGAAGAATTCAGTAGACCAATGTTCTAAGCTCCCTCCAGCCTGATGCTGAAACTTCCAGGGATGGGGCATCCACAGCTTCTCTGAGCAACTTGTTCCACGGTCTCATCATCTTCACCGTGATGAATTTCTTCCTAATTGCTAGTCTAAATCTACCCTCTTGCAGTTTAAAGCCATTTCCCCTTGTCCTGTCAAATACCCTTGTAAAAAACAAAACAAAACAAAAAATCTCCACATCACTTGCAGTTCCTTTAGGTACTAGCATGTCTCCCCAGAACCTTCTCTTCTCCAGGGTGAAGAGTTCCATCCCTCTTAGCCTGAATAGAGGGAAAAATAGAGGGAAAAACCCCCACCTTAACAAGGGCTTACAGGACAAGAGGAAATGGCCTCCAGTAGCTCAAGGAGAGGTTTAGATTAGGTATTTGGAAAAAGTTCTTCGCTGAAATGGTGATCAGGCATTTATCAGTCTGCTCAGGGAAGTGGTGGAATCACCATCCCCGGAAGTGCTCAAAAATATGTTTATGCAGCACTTGGGGACCTGTGGGTTAATGATGGATTGCAGCTCTCCTGGAGAGCTCCTTTGTTGCAGCAGCTCTCATGTTAGAGGGTAGAAATGAACCAAGACACAGACTTCTTGTTTATCACAGCATGAAAAGGGTCCTGGTTTATTCCTCTTTTCAGCTCAGCCATCCTGACTCCAGCCATTCACTGACCCTGGCTGCAGCAGCCCCTGCTGCAGGTTTCCCTTGCAGCCTCTGACTGCAGGTATTGGTTTGCAGACTCTGACTGCATCTTTTACCCAGCTAGACTGTGACTGCAGGTTCCAACAACAGGCTCTGACTGCACACCCAGACTGACCTCACAGCAGTGATTCTCTCTCCCCAGGACCCTTCTTCTTCACACTCCTCTCACTTCCTCTTCCTCAAGGTTCCTCCTCCTTCATGATTCCCTCTCACCAGCTAACCCACTCCCTTTTATCACATTTCTCTTTATTGGCTATAGCTGTGACTCATCAGGGACGAGGCTGTATTGGGTAATTAACACAGCTGTTACTTATCAGGTGTGAGGTCACCTGTATTCCCTTCTCCTACACTCCTTCTCCTGCCTTACTCTGCACCAGCTCAGCTTTTGGTATTAAAAAAGGAAAATATAAGTCAGTAAACTCTCCCCAGGCAGTGTGTCCTGTGCCACTCAAGTCTTCCTCTGTGGCTGCAAAGATCCTTCAATAACTTGTCGAGAGATGGTGTGGCTGTGTAAAGAGCTGTTCGTCCCTACATCTAATTTTAAATGGACACACATGCCACCTTCATTTCTTCCAGCTCAGCCTACCATTTGCCCTTTCATGTTCTCCTTTAAGCCACTGGGAATTCAAAGCTATTCCAAAGCATTAGTATAGCAATCTGCATATAAAAGGCTGTATGTCCTACAGAGGGTTCAGCTGCATTGAAAAGAACCCCAACCTCTTCCACTGAAGAAAAAATTAGAAGTTAATCCCACAACTAAGATTCAGTAAAGTTACTATATTTTTCACCTGATGTGAACAGTCTGTGGATTCATAAAGCCACCAGAAAATTGTCTAAGCTGCTGCACTAAGTCAGTCTGAGTACATTAAAAAAAAAAAAAAAATGGATCTGCTACAAGGGAACCAAGGCTTTAAACCTTGCTGCAGGCTTGGGTTCCTGGCAAAACCCAGTAATGAGTGGTGTAACACTGCTTGGGCCTGACGGTATCATATCACACTACTATTTAACAAAATTGAGATACAGGAATTATAACCACCAATGCTATATGTGCTGCATCACGGAAATAGGGTTTTTTTTTTCATAATATGCCTTACGCTGAACATGCAGAGTTAACCTCATAAAACTTATAAAAATGCTAAAAGTCATCCGAGTGTTTTTGATTTACCTTACTCAGTTTACATACTCTTCTTAAAATCACTCTGGCAGTTAGAAATATTTGTTATTTTAAGTTTAAAGTTGAGCTGCAAAGGGTCACAGGACTTGAGGAACATGACAATCAACTAAAATTTAAAAATCTTCAACATAACCATGAGTGCTGGTAGTACCAATCCTCTGGGATTATTTTCTAGAGGTGGTTTACCTACCACACATCTTGTCCTTCTCCAAGCCTCTAACTTTCCTGGGGTTATTTTTTGGGGGAATTATGTTTCTGGGATTGTGTTTCAGAGGTGGTTTCCCTTCCACATAGCTTTTTCATCTCTGATTTTCCAGTCTCCTTCCCCACCTCCCCCCTACCAAACTGCCATCAAACTCTCCTTTGACACCAGTCACTTTTCAGTTCTCCTAAGGATCACACTCCTTCATCACCTTCTTTCTTCTTCATGAGTTTGGACAGTCTGTAGAGGTTGTTTGCAGAGGAGAGTAGAGGCGCTGGGAAAGCAGCTCCAGCAGAGCTGCCTTTTGCCTCTCCCATTCCCCTCTGCAAAAGCAGCCGGCCAGTCCCCCCTCCCTGAGGGACACACTGCTGACAAGCCCGTGCCTTTCTGTTCTTCAAGGAAGAGCCTGGTAATCAATCGAAGTGTGGCTGAGAAAAGCACCACAACAAGTTAAAACCAATATTATGGATGATACCAAAGATTCAAGAACTCGCATCCTGGATATTTAGAAGTGCAGAGATTCATGACTTTTCTATAAAGATATATTGTGAAGAGACTGGGAGAGAAGATTTAATTTTAAAAATGGAAAAGATACCATAACAACTTAGGGAAATCAGTTAAAAAAAAGCAGAAACAGTACAACTAACAATTCTGTATTAATATCTCCTTAGAAATAAAAAGCGTGTCTGTTAATGTTAATCAATTTTCATTTTTCTTTTCTTTGAGAAAGACCTCGCATTGATTTCTAATTTGTAAGAAGGATTTTTCAATACAGGTTCAGCTCTGATTAAATTTTTCTAGGCCAAACAGCAGTAGTGAAATTAATAACAATGCTGCTTTACTTATAAACATAATTTAAAACATGCCTCTGATTATAGGCAGTTTCAGTGTGAGCACGTATTGGTAAATATGTGTAGCGGGCTGACCCCGCAGGGATGCCAGGCACCCACCAGAGCCACTCCATCACTCCTCTCTTCAACTGGACAGGGAGAGAAAGTATATGAAGGGTTCATGGTTTGAGACAAGGACTGGGAGACATCACACATCAAATACTGTCCCAGGCAAAACAGACTTGAATTGGGAATATTAATTGAATTTATTTATAACAAAATCAGAGCAGCATAAGGAAAAGTAAAACCTTAAAACCACCTTCCCACTACCCTTCCCTCTTTCCTTACTCTACCTCCTCCCCTGCAGCTGGGCAGAGAGAAGGAGGAGGGAGTTTAAGGTTGGTTCATCACGTTTCTGCTGCTGCCCGAGGAGAGGAATCCTTTCTATGCTCCAGAATGGGATTGAATGGATCAGCTCTCCCACGAGAGACAATTCTGCACTAACTTCTTCAGTGTGAGTCCATCCCATAGGCAACAGCTCTCCGCAAACTGCTGCAACATGAGTCACTCCTCCACAGAGCGCAGTCCTTCAGGCATGCATGGCCTTCTCTAGTGTGGATCCCTCACAGGGTCACAAGTCCTACAAGAAAACTGCTCTAGCAGTGGCTCCTCTCTTCAGGGGTCTGCAGGTCCTTGCCAGGAGCCTGCTCCAGCATGGGTCATCTTGGGTCTCCAGAGGCTGCAAGTGGATCTCTGTATCCCTGTGGATCTCCATGGGCTGCCTCATCATGGGCTGCACCACAGACTGCAGGGGAATCCCAGCTCTGGTGCCTGGAGCACCTCCTGTGCCTCCTTCTGCACTGACCTTGGTGTCTGCAGAGTTGTTCCTCTCACATCTTCTCATCCTGCTCTTCTCTGGCCACAATTACAGCAGCACAATAGCTTTTTTTAACCTTTCTTCTTAAATCTGTTATCATGGAGAAGTCACCACCATTTATAATTGGCCTTGCCTTGGCCAGTGGCACATCCATTTGGAGACACCTGGCACTGGCTCTGCTGGTCATGGAGAAAGCTTC